>NW_020439087.1:556593-577201 GCF_000699045.2 Agrilus planipennis
TTTTTTATTTATTCAATTGAGTGAGGTTAGCCTACGGCAACACTTATTTAAGTAAAAGGCAAGGTTTACTTCGTTAACCGTTTATTTTGAGTTTCAAGACTACACTAACTAACTTATTTTGGGGTAGGCCCTTTTATTCTTATTTGTGAAGGACTTTGCTTACGTCACTCTAATTACAGTTAGAAAGTAATATTATTATTAATACCTATACGTAACATATGCAGTACTTTTCATTTGAAACCACAGATCCACTCGCGGCTGAAAATCAGTTTTAGGCAAAACTTGTACTCGCTGCAAATGATAACGATGCAGCAACTGTTCCTTTAAAATTTGCCACACTGTCACGTGAGACTAATTAGGATTGTAGAGAATGTAAAATTCTTATATGAATAAAGGAATTCGTCGCTGCTTGATCTTGAGTTTACAGAGTCAAAAATGGGCCATATGTTCCATGGTACCGTCACCATCACAATGCATAACGTTTTAGTATTTTTCTTTTCTTTTTTTAACGTCAACACAAGCATCATTCCATTCATGTTTTGAGCCTGTGGCAGTGAAGGGAACCTGGTTGAGTAGCAGTAAGTTTGACGTACATTCACAGGTACAGCCACCGACAATTCGGTATAGATATAATAACGAGGACATTTGTATTCAAAACATGCCAACGTGCGAGCTGCGTTTCTCTCGAAAATAGTGTGAAAACGGCGCTTTGGGAAAATTGATGCACCGATTTTTACTCGATGTCGCCACAAACAACACTCAGTCGCTTCTTCAAGATTTATTACTGTTAGCTAGTCCTAAGGATCGGATTTAAATTGTAAATGTATCCAAATAAAATTAAATCTCTATTCGGAACAAGCATGCGCTAAACGAGAAGCATGAAAAGCATTTACTAACACGAAATTGCTATGCTGTAACAATGACGGCATTTAACGCTACGTACAAATAGTTGCAAATTTCATTTTGCATTAATTGAAGTTACCGAGAATATCCTACCCTGTCTAACCAGTTCACAGATAATTGGAATAAGCAAAAGTGAATTGAGTACACATTTATTAATATGTATCTTACTTTAATCCAACAATGTAGAAGAATATAAATTTCCGTATTGATCTCGTTTATTAATCGATTAAAGATATTACAGCTAAATTATAAAAAAAGGCTAGTGCAGGGTCGAGACGCCTTCACTAAAAAGAAGTCACTTCTATGCTCGCGAACGGTTAATTTAGAAATTCAAAAAAGTTGTTAAAGGTGTATGTTTGGAGCGCGGTGCTGTACGGGTGCGAAACGTGGACGGTGGGCACGACGGAAAAGAAAAGGTTAGAGCGTTCGAAACGTGGTGTTACAGGCAAATGATGAGGATACCATGAACGGAGAAGGTTAGAAATGAAGAGGTTTTAGAAAGAGTAGGAGAACAGATGACACTATGGAAGTCAATTAAAAATAGGCGAGATAGGTAAGTACGACACCTTCTCAGGCATGAAGTTCTAGTCAGAGACATATTAGAGACAGAAACGGGAGTTAGGAGGGGTAGAGGTAGACCTAGATTAGATTACTGTTCGCAAATAGCGAAGGATGTTGGTTGTTTTAGTTTTGGGGAAATGCGAAGTTTAGCTCAGGATAGGAAAGAGTGGAGGTACGTGTCCAACCAGTTTTGGGACTGATGACCTTATGATGATGAGGTTAGTACGACACCTTCTCAGGCAAGAAGGTCTCTGGTCAGAGACATAATAGAGGCAGAAACGGGAGTTAGGAGGGGTAGAGGTAGACCTAGATTAGATTACTGTTGGCAAACAGTTGAGGATGTTGGTTGTTCTAGTTTTAAGGAAATGTAAAGATTAGCACAGGATAGGAAAGAGTGGAGGTGCGTGTCCAACCAGTTTTAGGACAGACGACCTTATGATAATAACTTACATTATTTATAATGTGTCATAATATCAAGTGTACGGAAGACGGTTTAATTAATACTATAGGTAATATAGAATTAAATGAGTAGAACAGGGACAAAACTCCGGCCATACTGACTTTTACAGTTCCATCTCTTAAAAACTAAATCGTCATTTTTACAATATTTTTTGGGCTTCATACCTTTGTATAGTAATGCACATTAATTGGAATCAGTAGAATAACAGTCGACTCATTTTTTTTTCTAAATCCACAATAGAAAAGCGACAAGGACCGCCTTTTTCTTAACTACCGATATACGTATCTATTTTCCACATAATATATGTACTTTGAGAGTATTCGAAACTGAATTCCTTCATGCGTGTACTTTTATTAGACAATCCTGCTTTCTTCGGGAGAATGCTTGAAACTTTTCACCAAGCGATTAAAACAATTTATTTTGTGGTAAAAGTTGCTCGATTACTCTGAAAGTACTTTAATTAATCCGTAGATTTTTGTACGTATGATATTTAAGAGCCAATTTCATTTGGTGTTCCAGGTATTATCGATAAATTATAAAATTATCCGCAAGTACTTTGTATTACCTTGATAATTACATCATAAACATTCTAAAAGTGACTCAGCGGATTGCGTTTTTATAACCATTTTATCTTTCGTAAGTGATCTTTAGCAAAAAATATGGTGGCAATGATGTTGTAGGTATATCGTTCTTACTAATTATACAAATTCACCCTCATTAAATAGTTTGTGTTAATTACAAGGGAAGCGCGAAACAGCCGGAAAATGGTCGACTTTGCCTTTTAAACACTGAATTAAGCTCTAGTAGTACTTCATAAAAACCATTTACTTCACAAGAACAAAAAGTCCATGCAGTTGCATTTCGTGCAATTTCTGAAACCTCTCTACTTTAGTGAGGCGGTAAGTGCAGTTTCTTCGAGTTAAACTTCTTAAGTGTAATTAAACTGAAACTGTTCAGATTCTGTATTTACTGCTGACAGGTTTTATAGATCCTTGTTGTGAACTTAAATAAGAACTGAAATAGTAAAAGCTGGTTCAGACAGCCACGATTTTACCCTGAAGAGATCACATCGATTGAAAGAGATACGTTTGTCAAAGAACAAACTTTAAAATGAACAATTCTAAGATACTACAAACATTATTACAGTAGAACCTTGATAACTTTAATCTCGATAACGTAATAACCTCTATAAATTCATAAAATTTTGTTCCCTTGTCCTCGGAGTCCAAAACCTCTACTACTTAAAATAAAAACCCTCTATAACTTAAACGAATAATTTGGGCATCGCACCTCAGTAAGCAATGAAAAGTGGTTTGAATCGGGAGATAGTCTTCTATGTAAAAGACTAAGAATTGCTGAATTTCCTAATTTAGAAAAATGCTTGTTTACATGGTTTAGACAGTGTAGAAACATGTAAAAATATTAGTGTTAGTGGACCCATACTAAAGCAAAAAGCTGAAGAGTTTGCTAAGTCACTGGAAATCCATAATTTTAAAGCATAAACTTTAGAGACACAAAATAATTGTAGGACTAGATCAACCACTATTTACTATTTATTTAACGGTTCTAATCTTAATTTTAATGACTTTAAGAGTTTAGATACAAAAAACAATTGTGGGACAAGAAAAACTTCCACTGAAGAATAGCAATATGTTTAGTGTCTTTTGGTGGATTTCAAAAAAACACTAATAATAACGAATAACAATTTATAACCATAACAACGAAAACACAAGTAACAAAAAGGCACAGGAAAAATGCAACAGACATATAAGAACAAAGTGACAAAAAGAGCAAGATAACAAAACAGTAACAATAACAAAGATAACAACAAAAATGAAAACAATGTAGCGAATAACAATAGAATACAGAAGCACTTACGAATGGTAGTAGAGGCGGTAGACGAGAACTGTGTATAGATAAGAATTTTTGGAGTATTTATAGGACAGGGTTGTTCGTAAATTTGATAGAAGGTTCTAGAAGGAAAAGTAGTTAGAGAGAGGGTGAAGACACTAGTTTATAGGAATACATAGAATTAGACAGTATAGAATTAAAGAGAAAGCAATTAAGAGTAAAACCAGATACATATTAGTATGGGAGCGCATGCAGGTATAGCTGAAGTTGGAATTCTGGGTAAAAGTGATTGAGAGAACAATAGAGTTTAGATTGAAAGGAAACCAAAGTATTTACAAGATAAGAAGTTGAAAAGAATTGAAATAATATTTGAAGTGAAATAATATTCGAAATGAAATATTATTCGAAATGAAATATTATTTGAAATGGAAAAATTAGAAAAAATATTTACACACAAAAAAACAATTAGAGTTATTTTGCCACATATGTATTGTGGGGCTCACCGCTCTTCAAATAACCCTTAGAACCCCTGACAAATTATCTCATAGGCATAATTCTACTTTAAATGACTCTTAGAGCTAAGATACAAAAAATTATTGTGAGACAAGGGAAATTCCCACTGAAAATTAACAAGTCAGCAATGAGGGGTTTAGTAGTCTGTAAGTAATCCTTAAACCTGCTGACAAATTATCTCATAGGCGGAATAATCTTGCTATAAATCACTTCTGGAGTTATGGTTTAAAAAACTATTGTAGGACAAGAAAAAGCTCCGCTGAAAAAGTAATAATTTAATATTGAGGGGTCATCAGGACCCTGCAAATAAACCCTTTTGATAACTATGGTCAGTGAAAACGAATAGGTACACTTTAAGACCAATCATACCATCTAAAGACACAACAAGAAGTTGTAAATAGAGCTTACTTTAATGCTAAATACTTAAATGTTACTAATTGTAAGTATTGGCAATCTTGTGTTTCCCACGAAAGTATTTCGTTAAAATAAAGGCTTATTACATACTACCTACATAACCAGGTGCCTTTTTAAGTTTAAAAAGAAACTTATTCATCCAATTGTGTAAAACACGAAAGTTAAAAATGAATTTCAAACAAACGGCGTCTTTGATGTGTCACTACCTAACTTTTGCTTGTTAAGAAGAAACGTACTTACGTAAATGGCATAAACAAGTAAAACATTTGTTCTTAATTCGAACTAACAAACATATGTCCATGCATGTAAAACACGCTAGATACAAACGAGCAAGGACACCTTTGCACCTGTGCAAAGAGAAATCTTGGTAGACATAATAATAATACGCTTAAAAATATGGTATTTATATTTTGTTTAAGAATTTGTAAGGATGTAGGTATCATTAAAAATTAAGGAAGAGCATTTTTTATTGTATAAGTACTTAGAGATGGGCTGAGTACCGAATAATGATGCCGGGTTTAGGTGTTTCCGGTTTATTTCATTAACGTAGTGATTCCTACTCTGCGGTTTACCCATTATAATCCTTATGGGGGAGGGATTGACGTACGGTCAGCGCACCAGTTTTCGCTAGGAAGTGAGGAAGGCTCCCTAGAACCTTCTGGTACAGGCAGGTACAGGTCGAACGAAGGAAGCTGGCGAGCGGTCGCGCAGCTACTTGCCCATTTATGACCTATTTGGATAAGTCACTCGGAATCGATACACAAATAAGCTTTCAATAGGCGTAAATTATGGTATTAATACAAATAGGACAGTAGCGTACTAGAAAATAATGTAGAAACATAATTTACCAAAAAGAAAAAATAAACCTATTGCTTTTGTTTTATAGTTAGTTTTCACATTCACTGTCATCATCGGAACCTCTATCACTGTCACCAAAATCAACAATTAGTTCTTCTGTTTGTCTGTCTATTACTTGCTCACTAATCCCTATTTTTAAATATCTAATCTACGCCCCTGATAGGAATACTGAAGAAAGAGGGCTGCAATCGTTATACCTAAAACTGCCTACTTTTGCCACCGCGCATCCACGCCATTTTAAAATTTCCGCCAGCGTCAAGCCTGTATCATCTAATCCTTACCAGAGTTAATAGGCTTGCTTCCCCAACAGATATACGCAGCTGAGCCATCAAGTGCCTACTTTCCTCCGGCATGCGACAACAAGACACTTTAGACGGGTGGAAGGAACGAAGGTTTCCCATTTGATCGGATGTTCGAAGGACCAATCCCTCTTCCAATTGAATTACTTGTATTTCAGCACTGGCAAGGTATCTTGATTTTATGGGATTGTAACTTTTCCCTGGTCCTCGACACACGTCGGCCGGACTTCCTCGGTCCGTTTGATGAGTATAATGGGCGAGATTATACTTTTGTAAAAAACCTTTTCCACATATTTTTTTACTAACATAAGATTCCCATAATTGGTGTGATCGGCTGTGGATGACCTTAGTTTTGAAGAGTTATACCGTGTGGCCTTTTCGCAGAGATTGTCTCGGATTCTAGGGTTTGATACTAAGTACCTGTTCCGAGACTTCGAGCGCTACACACCTGGCTGTTTGACTATCGCCAGTTAATATGGAATAAGTATATATATTTAGGATTCTCCGACATAAAGGAAAGATCTTTCCGAAGAGGGTTGATAAAAGATTTCCTATTTGCCCGTCTTCACTCACAAGTGTCAAGAAGTATTTAACATACGTATTAAAGTTATGAATTCGTTTTAGAATCACAAAATAAACCATAATACAGCAGACAGGTAATATAAACAAAAGACTGTTCGTAGTCTACAAAAATCAACTTTTGGGTCAAAACAAATTACTTAGAATCTGATAAGATAAGTTAGTTGTGGTAAGTGGAACAACCCTAAACCAAACAATTTTGAAATTGACATGTGTACTATACTTTCAAAAGTGAAGACTGAATTGAAGATTCGATATGTTATGTGCATAAACATTTTATAAATATTCGTGAAGTACGCCATTTAACAATTAATTAAAATATACGAGAGCGAACACAATTAGGCGTAAAACAATGCTCAATAAATAATCCCCCAGGTAACCCATAGTTTTTCGCTTAACCGAATTGCTGTATCGCGTTTTTCTCGGTTCTCGGTAATTAGGTTAATGAAGCTCTGGAGGAAATGTTATCAATTAATTACCCACCTACTTACTTGTTTTTATTGATCATAAAAAGTACGGGCCAATGAACATGAAGAATAAAAATTAAAAGACTGCAAGAACATATATGTATAAAATGGACCGAAGACGAGCCTCTCGCAACGTAACGAAGCTTCATTAAACTCGGTATCCCTATCTCATAAACAAAAAGATGCAATTATCAGTCTTCAAATTCAATGTGGGTCGTCATTAAGGTAAATTATTGAAACCGTTAATTTATTTCCAGACAACAACAGATTTTAACATTTTAGTTGAATCTTGAGTTTTAATAATAAATGCTGCTAGCATAAAAATCGTAAATCAAAGTACACTTTTTAAACAGAAAATTCTACAAGTTGGACATCAAACAGAGGTTTCGGATGGAGAAAAGAGAAAAAGGTAATTTTTTACATTAGTTGACATTGGAATTGAGACACGAAGTTTAGTCAGGTAGGTAGTACTCACCAAGTAAAGTAGTGTAGTAGTATTTACTAGAATTTTGTTTATTATTTGTTTAAAAATGAATGTGAGTGAGATACAAGTCCTTAAAGTTTTCTTAATCGGAGGAAATTCCGGTAGGTACGGCCCTGGCTTCAGCCTTCCGTCAGCTGTTCCCGCCAAACATCGTTTGTCCTAAAACATATCTTCCTAACATTATTCTAATGTATCATACATCTACCTAACTAAACAATGACGTCATCAATGCATATTTGGCGAAAACAGCTGACGAAGGGCTGCAGCCAGGGCCGTACCAATCGAAATTTCCTCCGATTAAATAACTTTAGGAGCCTGTATCTCAAGCTACATTGGCTTCCGCACGGAATTAATGCTACCACACGATTCTACTTGGTGAGTACTACCTACCTGACTAAACTTCATGTCTCAATTCCAATGTCAACTAATGTAAAAAATGACCGAGAAAAATAATTCTTATTCAGGTACCTTCATAGTTAAGAGCACTAGAAATCGTATAGAAGATATAAAAGCGTAGAAGATGAAAAGGAACACAATGTACTGTTACAGTAAAGGTACCTACCTACTAAAAACTTATATTTCTCAAAAGGCAAATACTGGTTTTTAAAAATACGAATAATAAATATAACAGTGCTGTCGAGGATGTCATAAACTAACAAATATATTTCTATAATACACTAAATCCAATAAATCAGTTTTTTATGAAGTCGCCAAAGCCTACACAAAACCCAGTTGACAGAAATAGTTTATATAATTGTGCCGTTTTAAAACCTATAATGGATGTTAGGTTATTAATAGTTAAACCCTAAGCTTTGTTTTTATATGAAAACAAATTGCAATGTAAAGACCTTTCGTCATCAAAATGTAGGAAACAATGGCTGAATATCTGGGTAGGTCCTGAATGTTAATCTTGTTTAAAATAGGTACCTATGCAGGTACCTAATTTACCAATTCAGAAAAAAGTTTTGGAAGGCGCTTCAAAAATCTTTGGTGTAAGTACCCATCTTGAACAATGTGCGTTAGTACATCTACCTTCAAAGCCACATAAACTTTTCAAATTATGTAGGTACTGTAATTCTTAAGTATGTAAACACAATTAGGCACCCATACATATAAAATTATACCGCATGATTATAGCTATCCGACCGCCATAAAAGTATCCTGTATTTAAGAAAGTATTATTTATGAAATTCTTAGCAAGAAGTAGAAAACATACACAAAGGAGTCTTCCTATTACGTCCATTAAAATGTTATCCAGTAACAGAAAGCTGTGCAAATATACATACACATCTATAATGGGTAGTAGTTACCTGCACAAGCTGGATGGTATCACAACAACGCCATTAAACCTTGCACGTGAAGGAACGGACACGAAGAAATAGTTGTTATTTCACTACACACTGTACAACTACAAGTACAAATAAACTACCATAAAACTATTACGTAAGATGCACTATTTATAAGTATAAACAAACATTAAACATTAAAGAGTAGGTATTCAAGAAATAGGATTGAATATCACGAAGTGTGCATCGCTTAAGAGCAACGAACGCTAAAATCGCCTTCAACAACTACAAACACACTCGATCTCGCCAAGACTGAGTGAGCAGTGAACCCCGCCACTAACTTGATCCGAAGAAAAAGAGAAGAGCCCAGAAGAGACTGGTTGCCACTCAACAGGTGGCTCTTGTTATGCATGGCATGTTGTTCGTTTGAATATAGGGTGTATAGCGATGGTCAAAGGTATATTTTAGAATTTAACATAAGACAGACCAGCCGTCGTCAGCTGGCTAATTAAATAATTAAACCAAGCAATGAGGATGTTGCTTCTACGTTTTTTGAAGAATTAAACAATAATGAAATTCCTGTTTCGTCATTTTATTGAAACAAGTATGTTTATATTGTTCTAATCCTAGAAGCATTTCAAACCATAAAACGCTTCAAAACGAAAAAGTTTCATTTACCTTCGAATTCCTAATAAAAATATAGAAATAATGCTTGATTCATTAAGATTAGGTATACATATATATAAGAATGAAGTCCACAAACGCCTATCCACTGTTACCCCTAGTATCTTTTTCTTTCAAGCAAAACCAGCAGATTAACGAGGCTCAAAAAATAGTAAATAACAGAAACATTCCAGGTTTGATGCGAAAATCCTTAGGCCACAGAAAGTTTGGGAGAGTGGTTGGAGCTTGCAATCTAGGAGAAACTAACGTGAGAGGAGATCGTCTTCTAAAATTTTGTCAAGAGAAGAAATTGATAGTAAGCAACACATTTTTTAAATCGTTACCAATACGTATTTTAAATTGTAGAAGAGAAGGCTTTATACATTGAAATTCTCCTCAGATAAACTTTACAAGTTCGTAAGAAAATCAAGCTGTTTTCGCCCCCGTTAATGAAAGATGCATAAATACCAATTAATCAGTAAAAATCTATCCTGTTGCCAACGCTTTTTCAGGCCACAATCTACTAGCTGCCTCTATAAAGCTCAAATTAAAAGCTCTTAAAAATAGAAAAATATACCACAGATTAGCACAACAAAACTATAAGAGTCAAGCATTAGAAAAATTGAAGATTTGGAAAGAAAATAAAATATGTCCAATCATATACAAGAATGTGGAAGAGCTTGCAGGTACACAGAAGAGAAATCAAAGCAGTATATTCCAGTGCACAAAGAGTGTCAGATCCTAATGAACACAGTAGGTAAGTTAAAAAGAAGGAAAGAGTACATGTAAGAGTTATTTATATATAATTGAGTATAGCCAGAAGGAATGAATACGTCCGGAATCACTAAAGAAGAAGATAACGCAGTATAGGCAGAAGAAGAATCTTATGGTTATGACTGATTCGAGTTCGAGTAGCCGCGTATAACGTATAACGATAACGATTGCTAACCTTTAGCTTGGAAATGGAAACGAAGAAGAATTTCAAGTTACTTTAGATTGTAATAATAATTTCTAATCGAAGGGGCAAATACATCAAGCTCATGTAAGCTATGTCTTTTATTTTTGTTTAATTTAAAGTAAACGTGCATGGTAGGAAATTGACAGGGTTACTGGTTGTATGGAATGATACCAATAGTACCATCGTCAGGCCGAAAAAAACATGCTTTACCGTGTTACGTTGTACGCCTAGCGCCTACCAAGTCCGACTGAAACTATCACGTTCAAAGTCAAAAGTACTTATATTTCGCTAGACATTACACTTATAAGTTTGTAAAAACTGCCGCTAGTTTGTTAGTAATAGTAATGGACACTTTATAACCCGAACCTATTTCAAAAATCCCTGAATTCCTTTCAAATATCAATCAACCGTTTATTAGGTAGGACTGGACTGCGGAGCATAACGATAACATTAGGAGAAGGCTGCTTTAAAGTTTAGGTTGGATAAGTTGTACGTTAAATTGAGGAAAACGCTAAAAGACTTTAACTTTCATTGCACTGAATTCAACTCAAACTTATGTAAATGATCTGCAATCTGCACCCATGTTTTTTGAGTATAGTGTTCTGGTGGAGCGCCCTGTCCCATTGCGGCATTTATAAATTGGTACCTACTTGTAATACTGTTCGGCAGTATTTTACCTTTTTTTTATGCATATTATTATTAATTCCTAAATATAGTAGTAAGTAAAATTTAACTAATATTTATTTTCAAATATTCCGATTTTTTCCTCTTTCATTTTTGAAGCAAAAGAAATACGTTTTTTAAGCTAAACAAACTAACATTTTGTACCTGTTTTTATGACCATTTGAACCCTCAGCTTTGAATGTGTATGTTTTTAACGGCAAAGATTCTAAGAATTTCACCCCCTTTAGAAATCTTTGTCGCCAAAGGAGAAAGTNTATACTGTATAAGATAAATATTAATTACATTGACTTCATTATTATTTCAATCACAGTAGTATCATCAAAACAATTTTGTATTTTATCTTATATTAATTTTTACAAAAACATAACTATTAAGAATACGAGTTGGAATGTATTTACAAGTAACGACGACAGGGATTGCTACGAACCCTAATTATTTTTAACAAGAAAATTGCACATCCGTTTTTCATTGCCGATAATTTTATTTACTGTGCGAAACTTTAATTCGATTGTTCTTACGTTCAATTAAATAGGAAGCTTTCAACTTGCAGTAGACAAACGTCAACGATGCATTTGTTACGTTCTTAGTGATATTAAAGCGGCATTTAAGTATTCATGCCGACAATCATGCAATCTAAATTTCAAATACATATTCCTATCTGCATGGTGGTCTTGAAAACCGCTTGTCGACTCAGCCGGAAGATATTAGAACCTGACAGAGACATATCCTCTAAGTCAATCTTCTAATTTATAGCATTTTTTCTTAGGATCACGTTCTCAGAATAACTAAGTTACTAGTTAAAAATTAACTCGTACATAATAACTTTCTTATTCGAAGACATAAAGAAGAAAATTTATATTTATAGCTTCATCATGCTGAATGCAGATATATTTTATTTCTTTCATCGTCGAAAGACAAATTAACGACAAACGATAAAAATAGTTAAAAAAAAGTCTTCTTTGTGTTCTCTTCAACAAGGAAGTTGATTTATTAGAAATCGTTTTTATAGCTGAAAAATACTATGTAGTATATCGGTTATAATTTCATACCTTTCAACTGAAATATACCAAGAAATATGTAGAGATTCAAAAGTCATAAATTGAGCATGGTGAATGCACAGTAAACTTAAGATTTAAGATGATTGAGGGCTGGGTTTCCTTTTGCGAAAAACCCGGGAACAATTTACTTATTATTCATTTAGAACTTATCAATTAATTATAATTGCTGAATGGCAAGTGATTAATTTTTTTTAGTAGTTACTTGCTGGCGCAATAAGTGGAGTTACCACAAATTTATCTTTTGTCTAAAAAACTGTCACTGGACGTGGAGCAATGCTTAAAAGCGTAATGGCGCTTTTGTATTACAGTAACAGGAATTGCAATTGACGTCTTTAAATCTTAGGCAGGGTGCCCACAGAAGTGGTAGTGATGCAGTAGTGGCGTGATCAGTGTTGCCAATTCTAGGGATTTATCCCGATTCGAGGGATTTTTGACGTTCTCGAGGGATAAAGGGACTTTTCCTTATTTTTGCGGGATTTTTTGTAATTTGCCATTTTCTGGTTGGTTTTGTTTGATTTTGTTGACCTGATATTATATTATGAAGGCGCTCATTTTTCTAATTGTGAACGTAAAATTTTGTCAGCTATAGTCGTATAATGCTGTACGATGAAACTGTTGATATACGACGGCGACGTGCGTTCAAGCCTACTGGTGCAGCCTGCAGGTACCTGCTCAAGTCCCTACGATAAATTGTCTTGAACTTTTTTGAATTGTATATTGTTTTCGTATCATTGTATGGTCTTCAGCAAACATCTTGAAAGTGACCAGTCAACTAATCAGAAACAGATGTTAAAACTAATAAAAATAAATGTTTGAATTGGTGTATTGTTCCAAAATCCGAACATCTAAACATCTAAACCCCCAAGGCCTGGTTTTGTCTGCATTTTCGAGAAACGAGATAACTACATACAATAAAATTATCGGTATTATACTATCGACACGAAAAGTTGTCCATGTTTACAAAAATATTATATATTTTTTCTTCGAATAAACGATTAAATTAACGAATTAAACAATAATAATAGTAATAAGTTGGAGGGATTTTTAGAGAAAATATGGGACTTTTTGGACCTGCGCGTGGAGGGATTTTTAGAGAAAATATGGGATTTTTTGGACCTGTGCGTGGGATTTTTTCCTGGAGTAGGTTGGCAACAGTGAGTGGCGTGATCGCCTCATGGTGTTTGTCTGAGGTGGCAGAGAAGCAGTATATACGGTGCAACAAGTCAGTACGATGTCACATCATCAGTTGGTGATACCTGACTAGAATCATAGGGAGTTGTAGCTAGCTTCACATTGTCTCATTTGGACCCTATAAAGCTGCCCCATAAGGTGCACAAAGGGTACATAACACATCATTATGAATGCCACATGTAGCCTTCGTGAGAAAAAACGTGTAATCTCTGATTTAAAAAATCGAACACTGATAGGACACATAGTGAGAATGTCTATTGTTTTGTGAGGCTGTGGGTGTTATGTTTGCCTCATCCATATCATAATAATTTTTATTGTTAGGTCCACATGAGGAATCTATAAAGAAATTCCTCTATCGGCATGTTCCTCATTTATAGGTAGTAGGTTTAGCAAGTCGGATAAGGATGTTCTTGCTTTGGTGCATTATATAGTATAATATTCAGAAGAGACGATATTGGGTGCATCTCTTATAGAAAAAGACAAGCAACCAATCTGGTTGCTTCAATGTATTTATAGAACTAAATCAGTATCCAGAGCGGTTTATTTCCATCTAGGTATATCATCTTCATTCTTTTTGTAGGATCAGTACCAATGGTTGTCATCTGTTCAAATTTGCACGGGATCTACTAGTAAAACTATATACTATACAATAACCTTTGATATATCTAACAAACTATGTATATCTGCTGGATAAAATATTATCACTTTCACAATTCTGTAAATACATAAAGATTGATAGTATAAAAACCAAGATGCATCCATTTGTTGCCTATTGCAACCGTTAACTAGTGCATACAATTAAAACACGAGAAATGTGGAAACTGGAAGTTGAAAACGGAATTGAAAGTGTATTCGCAAAGTGGAACTTTCAACCACAACTTTTAATGGGTGCTGGACCATCAAATTGTTCCCCCAGGACAACTAACGCTTTAACAATGGAAATTTTGTCACCTGTGGCACTTGATATGTACAAGGTAATTCTTTAAAAATTTATATATCTATCTATCTTTTTATCTTTCGAAATGCCTTTAATAAATATGCTTTTCCATATTTTTTATTAAATTTTACCTCATCATCATCATAAGGTCATCAGTCCTAAGACTGGTTGGACACGTACCTCCACTCTTTCCTATCCTGAGCTAAACTTCGCATTTCTCTAAAACTAGAACAGCCCACATCCTTAACTATTTGCGAAGAGTAATCTAATCTAGGTCTACCTCTACCCCTCCTAACTCCTGTTTCTGCCTCTAATATGTCTCTTTGGCTAGACCTTCATGCCTGAGAAGGTGTCCTACCAACCTATCTCGCCTATTTTTTATTGGCTTCCATAGAGTCCTCTGTTCTATTCTTTCCAATACCTCTTCATTTCTAACCTTTTCTACCCACGATATCCTCATCATCCGCCTATAACACCACATTTCGAACGCTTCTAACCTTTTCTTTTCCGCCGCTCCCACTGTCCATGTTTCGCACCCGTACAACGCCGTGCTCCAAACATACACCTTTAACAACCTTTTTCGAATTTCTAAATTAACCGTTTGCGAGCATAGAAGTGACTTCTTTTTATTAAAGGCGACACGACCCTGCGCTATCCTCTGCTTTATATCTCCTTCCATCCTCACTTATCTGACTTCCTAGGTATCTAAAATCAGGCACTTCTTCTAATTTTTCCTCTCCCATCTTTATATTCGCTCTTTCCCTACTTTTTCTTCCCTTGCATATCAGTATTTACATATCTACTGATAATTGAAAATAGCAACGTATGGAAGAATTTAAAAAATCTTTTAATAAGAAAAGTTTCTTTTTACTTCGAATGGGTATATAAGTAATTAGTTAATATGATCGAAAAAGGCGCTTGCATCTTCTTTCATTTCAAAAGCAACGCAAAGTACCATCCATTTCAGTTTAGTAATGATGCTCTAAAAAATTGCAGATTATGGACGACATTCAATGCATGTTGAAACATACCTTTCAAACTAAAAATAGACTAACACTTGCTATTCAAAGTTCTGGTCATGGTGCGTTAGAATCTATTTTGACTAATTTAGTAAATCCGGGAGAAAAAATTATTGTAGCTGTTGGCGGTGTTTGGGGCAAAAGAACGGTAGCCATAGCACAGAATTACGGTAAAGAGTTAGATAAAATTACCTTCATTTATCGTTAGTTTACATTTAGTCAGTATACATCTTTCTTCATTTATAAATTACGCAAATTTACAATTCTACGGAATATTTGTCCGTATGAGATAATACAGTTGCTAATTGTAGGCATTGAGGTAATTACATTATCTTGTACCCCTGGAGAGATTTACAATTTTAAAGACTTGGAAAAACAAATTATGAAGCATAAACCGGTATTACTTTTCATAACTCACGGAGAATCGTCTGCAGGAACTTGTCAACCATTGGACGGATTGGGAAAAATATGCCATAAGTATTTATATTTTGTTCCATTTAAATACGTGTTATTTATGCATGATGGATATAACTTTAGCGAATGTTATTGGATATGAAATTAGCAGCTCCTATTGGTTTTTCACGTTAACTAGTTTTTTTATGTTAACATCAAAATTGGCACATAAACCGTAATAGTATCATTTCAGATATAATTGTCTGTTGGCTGTGGACGCCGTGGCGTCATTTGGGGGTGTCCCACTTTTTATCGACAAATGGGAGATAGATGCGGTTGCTGCTGGATCGCAGAAGGCTATCTCTGCGCCGCCAGGAATGGCATTTTTATCTTTTAGCGAACGAGCTGAGTATGGGTTATTCTAAAGCAAAAAATTTAGGTCTAGATCGTGAGCTTCAATTTTTTTTAGACAATTAATGCGAGCAAAAAAGGTCCCTCCGCCGTTTTATTTTGACGTCATCGCTCTCGGCGAAACCTGGAACTGTTTCGGGAATCCGAGAAAGTAAAATACTCCAAATTAATAGAAAAATTACCTTTATAATTTCTTCTTTTTCAAGTCAAATAAACTATTTTTGACTACTGTATAACTATTTATTAGTAAACATTTTTTGTAATTTATGCGAGAAAAAAAAAAGATTACTCTTTGGTAATTTTTAGAAAAAGTTACCATACGTCTGAATTAGTTTATTTGAAAAAGGAATAAATGAAAAGATTTTTCTGTAAGTCACGACAATTTTCTAATCAGTTTATTTTTAAGATATCACTACACTTATGGAAGTCATTTACTTATGTCAGTCAGAGAGGCTTTGATGCAATTAATCGAGGAAGGTGTTTTGGAAACATGGAAGAGGCACGAAGTGTGTGCTAAACGACTTTGGAATGGACTTGAACAAATTGGATTAGAATTGTTTGTTGAAAAGGAGGAAAACAGACTATTCACTGTAGCATCAGTAATTGTTCCCAAAGATGTCAAATGGCCGGTGCTTCTCGATTATATTTCAGGAAAGTACGTAGAAAAATAGAAAAGAATTTTTGAGTTAGAAAAGATTTTGAGTTACAGAAGTTCGAGTTACAGAATTTCTACAGTATTACAAATTCTCAAGAAAACCCTTAAGTCTTATTTTTAATTTGTATTATTATTCTGTAGACACCACATAGATATAAGTTTTGGATTAGGGCCAACTGCTCACACTTGCATTCGAGTGGGTAGCATGGGTTATAACGCTACCTATGAAAAAGTAGACACTGTATTAAAAGCTCTTGAAGATGGTTTAAAATATTGTCGTTCAGAGAATGGTCAAAACGGTCCAAACAGTAGATCCGAAGTTATGGAATAAACATTACCCAATATATTTAAAACAACAAAAAATAAGGTAATTTATTGGAAATAATTGCCTACTCTGTAATTTAAATTAACCCATAAATATTCGCAATTTTTTAAACACTATCAGTTTGAAATAGTAATAATACTTGCCTGGTACCTATACCAAAGACAAGACTGGATTAGTTAAATAATTACCAATAATTGTTTGATTATTTTTAATTTAAGTGGTCAATATGGTTCACTACAAACCGATTGAATGCGATGACTTTGTAATAAAGTTCTTGAACACAGAAAAGATAACAATAAAAAAAGTAGGTACTCCAATTATATAAATGCTGATACAATTCTTTATATTAAAAATAAGACATAATACATAACTCGCGTTAGACGTTCAACACTAAATATGTTATGGTTATAACATAAAATATGTACATTTTTTTAAGTACTGTTTTGTAGAGTGGACAGTGCTCACCCTTGTTCAACCCCGTGTTTGTCAGTATATGTATTCACAACCCTTCAACACTTGATAATCAAATTGAAACGACGAAAACAAAGACAACGTTTAACTTACAACACATTTTTCTTAGTTACTTATTGGACTTATCATACTGAAGAAGCTACTGCGTGGCGAAATAATTACTTCTATTCTAGTAGCTTCTTCCAGTCAATTTTCAAAATTATAAAATGAGCTTATTAAAATCAAAACGACAAACTTACGCTTTTTATATTTGATGGTTTTTACTTTTAACGAGAAAACGACGATGTCAAACAAGATAAAAGTATATAATTTCACAATTTGCAGGGAGCGAATGGATAAGAAAAAAGTAAATCCGCCGTTCTACTTACACGCGAAAAAAGTTGCGAATTGTTGGAGATGTTTGAATGATGGGCCCGCAGGGTAAGATCATCCACTTTCGACACGAAAAACCTTATTCGGCCTAACAAACACTCCAAAAGAAATTATTTTTAGATTCCACTACACATGGAATTCGAACATGCTGTGCGCAATTCGTGAAGCATTTCTTCAGCTACTTGAAAAAGGTCTGGCGAACACGTGGGAAAATCAAATGAAAATGGCAGAACGCCTGTGGATTGGATTAGAAAAGATGGGCTTAAAATTGTGGGTACCGAATAAAGAGAAACGATTGCCAAATGTCACGACGGTNGATCTGAATTTTCATTTTACAAAATATTTATATTCATGCACGCATATGTTGGCAAACACATAATTGTATCATTGAATTAGTTTTTTTAATTAAGCCTACAAAAAAATTAAAATGCCAGACACATAATTGATTGAAATCCCCAATCGCTAATTATTCAATAGCTTCTGACTTTGTTTTTTATGTAATGCGGAAAAACTGATTTCAGCACACACGTACATAAATACTACACATTATTATTGAAATGAAAACGAAAACAACAGTTAAACGAAATTAATCTAAAGTTTTATAACAATTAACTTCTATTGAGCACAAATTACGCATGTATGCGTATGTAAATATAGCGTTTGTTGTTTGAATACGTACTACATTTTTTTAACTCTAAACATGAGATAAGATATTTTATATATCATGGAAGTAAACTCATAGATAACTTGATGAGAATTTATGTCTGTACATGCACATCAGACAATGTTTACAAAACTATTTTACACAAGTAGGTATGTCAGTGGCGCACCACAAAATAGTTCTGGGTGATAAAATTCCTCTACTCAAAGATCTTCGATTGCTTCCAAGTTGTCACCCTTTCTTATTTACCCACCCATGATATTTCACGAGATATTTTTAATGATAACACACATTAACAGACTTGACGGACTTTTTTGTTTTTAACACACTAAATTATGGTTAAAATGTAAATATTGAGTCAGTTAATTAAGTACCTAATTAAAATAACAATCCATTTACCTCATAATAAAATTAAAATGAACAGAAAAAACTTAAATGAATCACAATCCCACGTTAATCTTTGGGAACGCTGACAAGTACATATAAGTATTATAAATCAAACTAACTTCACAAACTCCAAGTCTTCTCCAACTCAAACATATTTGGGGCCGTTCAAGTATTACGTAAGCACTATGGGGGGTGGGGGGGTCTTTGTTTTGCTTATTTTGGATGACATGGGGGGTAGGGGAGTCTAGATGATGATTACGTCATCGGTAGTTATTTACTTTTTACACAAATGGCAACCCTCACATTGTCTATGCTTGAAAACGAAACGCATTTTTAAAAATTCCCGCAAATAATGCATACGTTTAGGCACTCGCTTTAGAACCGATTAGGGGAATTACCGCGCGCTATTCACTTGTCTAAATTTTCTCCGTTAGTGTATTGTTTTGTTTGGATACTATAGCGAGTAGACGTATTGTAAGCATAGCAAAGCAAGTTAACATTTGTGTTACCGTTGATTCCATTAGCCAAAGTTTAACGTTTAAATAAGATGTCGTTTCAAATAGACAAATCCAAGTTATACCAAAAATTGTTTCAAAGTTTTAAAAAATCTCATGCAAGTACGAAAGTACAAAATGTACAAAAGTTAGTTAACGAAGTGTGGCGAAATTATAAATTACAAGCAAAGTCCGACAAGGAACTAGATATTATTGTATCTAAGAGAATTGAAGAAGAATTGCAAGCGGCGACTAAGAATAAATCCAATCTACTACATTTTTTTTCCAAGGTGAGTTACGAAATCATTTTAGGTACCTATAAGTACTAGAAATATTAGAAATCGCCAAATAGTTTCTCTTTACATTGTATAACAATAATTTAGACGTTTTATGATTAGAAAATATTGTGGCCTATCGCAAAGTATAGAGGTAATATTCATTATATAGATTTATTTCTTAAGATTGACTCCGTCAATTGGCCACAAAATACAGTGTGTTAGTTTTCTCTATGTGATGGGTTCGATTCCTGGCTTTAAAGATTATTTACAATACATTTATAATTGAAAAATGTTTACGTAAGCATGGGAGGAGGGGGTAAGAGCTTTGCTTACTTTTGCTGACAAGGGGGATGGGGGGGGTAAATGATTGTAATAAATCTGCTTACGTAATATTTGAACGGCCCCTAATATGTGTAGCATATTATTGGTTTAATAAGGTGATCACATATAATTGGTATATATACGTATGTATTTGTATTGTGCACTGTTCTCGAGAAATATTTATGTGTTAACACGTTTTTGTGGCCATGGTGTTTATTTGGGCTCGTAGTGACTGAGGTCACGTATCAGTTGGGCTCGTAGTGACTGAGGTCACGTATTCTGCTAACCCCAGTATGTCAGGAGAGACGCAGATATCTCCGGTGATGCCTATAGTACGTACTTGCCTTGCTTGGGGTGGGCTCGGTACTATAGCGACACAGGGTTAGGTTCGTCCTACCCTGTTGGTCTCCAGTATGTGCGAATTCCATCTGGAGGCGCGGGAGCGCAAACTCATGATTACAGGTACTATCCACCGACTGATGGATAACCCTACCTGCCGATTGTTAGACTGGCGAGACACTTCGCAAGTGTTCCAGAAGGGCAGGGGTTCCTAGGAACCCCGGTGAGTACATAATTACCTCATGATCTTATCAACAGATCGGTAAGTGTATTTATTTCTTACATGTAATTATGGTTTCCTGTGGTCGAGAATGTA
>NW_020439087.1:577263-588512 GCF_000699045.2 Agrilus planipennis
GGGGGGTCTTTGTTTTGCTTATTTTGGATGACATGGGGGGTAGGGGAGTCTAGATGATGATTACGTCATCGGTAGTTATTTACTTTTTTACACAAATGGCAACCCTCACATTGTCTATGCTTGAAAACGAAACGCATTTTTAAAAATTCCCGCAAATAATGCATACGTTTAGGCACTCGCTTTAGAACCGATTAGGGGAATTACCGCGCGCTATTCACTTGTCTAAATTTTCTCCGTTAGTGTATTGTTTTGTTTGGATACTATAGCGAGTAGACGTATTGTAAGCATAGCAAAGCAAGTTAACATTTGTGTTACCGTTGATTCCATTAGCCAAAGTTTAACGTTTAAATAAGATGTCGTTTCAAATAGACAAATCCAAGTTATACCAAAAATTGTTTCAAAGTTTTAAAAAATCTCATGCAAGTACGAAAGTACAAAATGTACAAAAGTTAGTTAACGAAGTGTGGCGAAATTATAAATTACAAGCAAAGTCCGACAAGGAACTAGATATTATTGTATCTAAGAGAATTGAAGAAGAATTGCAAGCGGCGACTAAGAATAAATCCAATCTACTACATTTTTTTTCCAAGGTGAGTTACGAAATCATTTTAGGTACCTATAAGTACTAGAAATATTAGAAATCGCCAAATAGTTTCTCTTTACATTGTATAACAATAATTTAGACGTTTTATGATTAGAAAATATTATGGCCTATCGCAAAGTATAGAGGTAATATTCATTATATAGATTTATTTCTTAAGATTGACTCCGTCAATTGGCCACAAAATACAGTGTGTTAGTTTTCTCTATGTGATGGGTTCGATTCCTGGCTTTAAAGATTATTTACAATACATTTATAATTGAAAAATGTTTACGTAAGCATGGGAGGAGGGGGTAAGAGCTTTGCTTACTTTTGCTGACAAGGGGGATGGGGGGGTAAATGATTGTATAAAATCTGCTTACGTAATATTTGAACGGCCCCTTTTTCCCTGAAGGTACATATTATTTATTCCTAATTCTTTTATTTGAATCTCCCCATTTCTCTAATTCGGGATTCAAGTGCGGAGAAAACATTCCTATTTTTGTAATCGTGCTAACTCGAAATCTATTGTGTTCCCCAGAATTATTTCTGTGTAAAATAAAATTCAGATTATTTACGAGGGTGGATTGATAAGTTTCCGGCCTGACCAAGAAAAACAAGGTTTTTAAAAATTTTTTTTTTTTATTTCTCAACATAATCTCCTCCAAGGCTGATACATTTCTCATAGCGGTGTTCCAGTCTATTAATGCCATCTCTATAGACTGATTCGTCAAGCTCCTCAAAATAACCATTTACAGCTTCGATTACTTCTTCATTGTCCGCAAATCTCTTACCGCCAAGCCATTTTTTGAGATTAGGGAACAGAAAATAGTCACTCGGGGCTAGGTCTGGAGAGTAAGGAGGGTGCGGCATCAATTCAAACTTTAGATCGTTGATTTTAGCCGTCGCAACGATTGACGTGTGCGCTGGTGCGTTATCGTGATGAAACAAGATTTTTTTCTTCGCCAGATGAGGTCGTTTAATTTTCACCTCGTGGCTCAAACGTTGCAATAAGTCTGCGTAGTATTGACCAGTGATAGTATTACCCTTTGCAAGGTAATCAATGTATATAATACCTCTTGCATCCCAAAAAACAGTAGCCATAACCTTGTTCGCCGAAAAAATTGTTTTTGCCTTCTTTGGAGTTGGTTCCCCTGGTCCAATCCACTGTTTAGACTGTTCTTTGGTTTCAGGAGTGTAGTGGTGGACCCACGTTTCGTCAACGGTTACGAATCGACGCAAAAATTCGCTTGGATTACGCTTATACAATGACAAATTTGCGGTAGAAATGTTTTTTCGAATCAATTTTTGGTCGACTGTTAGCAAACGCGGCACCCATCTTGCACAGAGCTTTTCCATATGCAAATGTTGGTGCAAAATATGTTGCACACGTTCATATGACATCTTACAGGTCTCAGCTATCTCACGCACTTTCAATCTGCGGTCTCCCAGCACTATTTGATGAATTTTTTCGATCATATCTGGAGTTGTGACCTCAACGGGGCGTCCTGAGCGAGGCCCATCAGAGGTGCTCACACGACCCTTTTTAAACTCGGAAACCCACTGCTTAACGGTTGAATATGACGGGGAGGATGTCCCCAGTGTTGAGTCCATCTCTTTTTTAATTTCCTTCGGCGTTAACCCCTTCAAATAAAAGTATTTGATGACAGCACGATTTTCCTGCTTTTCCATTTTTACGAAAACCACAGAGGCGTCTTGTTCAGCGTGCTGTCAAACCTACACTAGCAAGGAGATCGGGCTGAAACTATAGCTACAAGCTATCCAAGGATGGTACTATAGAATGTCACCTCAAGGTAGGCCTAGTGGCGTCATCTCTTGGTTAGGCCGGAAACTTATCAATCCACCCTCGTATTTTACTTACTTCTTGGTCATCTCTTGTATTTTTAGCCATTAATAGATACTGTTAGCGTGACATTTAAATACTTATACTTATAAATATTAGAAAGACAAAACATGTTTTGCATTTAAACACCAGTATTATTCTATCCATGTTTGGAAATGTGTTGTGGCACATGCTCGAATTAAATGTAAATAAGATAAGTTTATATCGAGTCACGTGGTCGTAAGTGCATCTCTATAATTCTGTTAAATTAGCTTCAACTTCAATTGTGCATAGATCGCATGCTTGCATATACCCGTAATAATATATAAATATACACGTACATATACGATGTCCAATCGAAAGTCAAAATTGGATTATGGAGAAGACGACGTTAAGGATATACTCGCTAGAGAGCCATTAACATTGGAACCTGTGCTTTTACTGACCGCTGGGCCTACCAATTGTTCACCGAGAACCCTGAGGGCATTGGCTATGCCCACGTTCGTGCCTCTTCCTGACCAGGATTACAATGAAGTGGCAAAAATGGTAAAAAATAATTTTCATTCTTATTGAGTTTGAAATCGTTTGTTAGTTATGTTTAATATAATTTGTGATTGAGTCAGAAGTTTCGCTCTCCATGTTCTTTATAATATTGCTTTAGTGCATAAGCACACGATCAATCGAGTGCTGATAATAATCGGTGTTGGTACTAAAGCACAACTCTGTTCGTTCTTTGGGACGTTTCGACAGCTTTGATGCACAGGCACCTGTGTTTAAAAACGAAACGTCGCAAAGAACGAACAGAATTGTGCTTCATTAAATGTTTTAATTTTATTGATATCTATTGGTCACAATTAATGATTTTTATAAATAATTAATGATGTAAAGGAACAATTTGAAATTAATTTACAATTCTTAGTCGCAACGTTTCGTCAACGGTTTATTTCTGACCTCTTCATGTTATAATTTTCACTACACTGATGGGTTACATTTATTCGAGACATGTGATCTAATACTATTAATTTGTACTGTCAATCTACCAAAGTTTTGTAAGGTATCGGGTTCAACGTCAAAAAATTCTTCTAATCTTTACTTTGTCAAAAAAGTTGATTCAGGTAGATGAAGTGGAATAAATAAATGTCCGGAACCTCCACCAATATTTACTTGCCATTCATTTACATTAATATTTATATATTAAGCGGACCAAAAGCTAAATACAATGCATCTTTTTCAATTCGCACTATATTTGTATAATTTAGCTCATAGATGATATAAAAGCTATGGTGCAACACGTCTTTCAAACGAAAAACAAACTCACTTTTTGTGAGCAAAACGCTGGTCATGGAGGCATGGAAACTATATTCACGAACCTTGCACACCGGTGAAAAGGTATTGATAGCAACCAACGGTTTTTGGGCAGATAGAGCCATAGCCATGGCCGAAAACTACGGTGAGTTTTTTGTGTTTTATTGAATTAGCTCTTGTTGCGATTGCTAGAGCAGGGTTGGAGTATTCATAGATTCACGCGTTTGCTATAAAATACTGTTCATAAGTTCTGAAACTTTCACTAACGGGTAGCTTTTGATGGAAAATGTAAGACGGTACTGTCTAACGTTAGTTACGGAACGGACGTAGATTGTAAAAGCTTGAAAAAGTCATAATTTGGCATTACTCTTATCACACCCACTCTCCATTGATGTTTGAAGTACTTGTTTATTGTTGAAAAATTCACAATTAAATAAAAGCTAAATGGGATTTTTCTCCAGCTTATTGCGCAGAACGGTAAAATCTTTTTGGTTTTCGATCATTTTCAAGAGTACCGATTTGTCACTAATTCAATAATAAAATTATAAGTCACCTAATGAATAACACTAAATGTCAATTTCTACAAAATATATTAAAACTGCTTAAATATTTCGCCTTACTAACGTTTCATCAGAAGTAAAATAATTGTAAAATGTTTAGATACATTTTGAGGAAATTAACATTTATTTTTAGTGAATCATGAGTTTCCATAAAGCAAACTTAGATATTATTAATCATAATAAACTCATAAATGTATTATTTAATGCATTGTTTTAGTAGTTGTAAATAATTTACAACACCTTATAGGTCAATTATTTTACTTTTAAGTGAATGAACTTTGTTGTTTTTCAGGATTGGAAGTCGTTCGACTTCCTGGTCCATCGAATGAAACTTTTAAGTTTGAAGACTTAGAAAAAGAAATAATAAAACATAAACCAGTTCTCCTTTTCATATCCCATGGTGAAACATCAACAGGTGTGCTTCAACCTCTAGAAGGTTTAAGTAAAATTTGCCATAGGTAGATACGTATTAGTTTACTCTAATAAAAACTATTATCTTACATTATTTATTCATGCTGTTAACAGACATGGTTGTCTATTGGCTGTTGATGCTATAATTACATTCGCAGCAGTCCCCTTATTCGTAGATCGATGGGAAATTGATGCAATAGTTGGAGCGCCTCAAAAAGGACTAGCTGCTCCTCCAGGATTAACTTTTTTGTCGTTCAGTGAACGTGCAGTGTAAGACAAAAGTGTTCATTTAAAAATTAATACAATTTTTTTGTAAACATGTTGCAAAAAACTTTTTTCTGCGCTGTTGTGCTGCGGTCAAGGCAGCGCCGCCTTTAGGCATCACGGCGCCCCTGGGCAATTTTTTGATAGCGCCCCTAGTAACCCTAGACAAAAATTTTCAGTCTCTCTTCAGTTTCAACGTCTCTGAGAGCGTCTCTCACAGTCTTTCAGTTATTGCCTACGTGTTTTTATGGATCTCTCACAGTCTCTGTATGAAAGACTCGAACGATAAAATAGTTAATCCAGAGATTCGAGTCTGTCGTTCAGAGATTCTAGTCTCTCGTTCAGAGATTCCATTCTCCCGTTTAGAGAGTGGATACGAAATGAAGACTTGAGTCTCTCGTTCAGAGACGCTAAACAGTTTTTTTGACAGTCTCTCGACAGTCTCTCTCAGCGACACCAGAGAAACTCGACGAGAGACGGAGACTCGAGTCTCGCTTTCAGAGACTTTGAGAGACTGAACATTTTTATCTCGGGAAGGCCAGAGTTGTCGAAGTTTGAAAAACAAATATCAATTTATTTATTAAATTACTTGTGCCTATCCAAATTTAGGTAATGGATACTGTTCTCGCCGGTGCATGGAAATTACATTTTAGTTTTGGCAACATTTTAAATAATTCACGCGTTAGACGTTCAACACTAAATATGTTATGGTTATAACATAAAATATGTACATTTTTTTAAGTACTGTTTTGTAGAGTGGACAGTGCTCACCCTTGTTCAACCCCGTGTTTGTCAGTATATGTATTCACAACCCTTCAACACTTGATAATCAAATTGAAACGACGAAAACAAAGACAACGTTTAACTTACAACACATTTTTCTTAGTTACTTATTGGACTTATCATACTGAAGAAGCTACTGCGTGGCGAAATAATTACTTCTATTCTAGTAGCTTCTTCCAGTCAATTTTCAAAATTATAAAATGAGCTTATTAAAATCAAAACGACAAACTTACGCTTTTTATATTTGATGGTTTTTACTTTTAACGAGAAAACGACGATGTCAAACAAGATAAAAGTATATAATTTCACAATTTGCAGGGAGCGAATGGATAAGAAAAAAGTAAATCCGCCGTTCTACTTACACGCGAAAAAAGTTGCGAATTGTTGGAGATGTTTGAATGATGGTCCCGCAGGGTAAGATCATCCACTTTCGACACGAAAAACCTTATTCGGCCTAACAAACACTCCAAAAGAAATTATTTTTAGATTCCACTACACATGGAATTCGAACATGCTGTGCGCAATTCGTGAAGCATTTCTTCAGCTACTTGAAAAAGGTCTGGCGAACACGTGGGAAAATCAAACGAAAATGGCAGAACGCCTGTGGATTGGATTAGAAAAGATGGGCTTAAAATTGTGGGTACCGAATAAAGAGAAACGATTGCCAAATGTCACCACGGTAATTCTACCGGAAGGGATAGATGTGAAGAAAGTTTGTAGATATGCTTATGATGTGTAAGATGGGAAATATTTAATATGTACCGCAGCAATAAGTAATTTTTTGTAGACTCCATACCGATATCAGTTTCGGTATTGGCCCTACCTATGGTAAATGTCTCAGAATTGGCATAATGGGATATAATTGCAGACCGGAAATTGTCGACAGAGCGCTTGAAGTAATAACAGAAGTTTTGGATAAATATCCCATTTATTCAAAGCAATATACGTCTGTGGGTGTTAATTCATGGGGACGTTAAAATCAAATTTTATAGCTACTTTACTTTATTAAACAATTCTGATTGTATGCGATGCTAGTGAACATGTTTTGCGTTGCTAATGTAAAAACAATACATGTAATTAATGTATGGAACTACGAAAATTTATAACAGTTATAAAATAAAGATAGATATCGAAATTTGAACATATTTAGTTAATCATATCTGCAAGAATGCTTTTACGCATTTAGTTACATTAGTAAAACCGTTTTGATTCCGAAGGCAAAAAGTCAAAAAAGGAAGATTAATTTAATGAATTTGATATCAGGGCACCGTGACTCCGTGACCGATAGAGCTAGTGTCAGTTTGCGTGTGGTACCTCTAGACCATTAGAATTAAAACGTCTGCATACATCTTGCAACAAGTTTAGAAAATAAGATAAAATGTAAACCTCGTTGTGTTATGCTGACCTTAGATAACAAGAATGTTGACGTACATAGAACATAGATCATTTTTCTTAAAAAGTGCATCACGGAAACTTTGAATTTTATTTTAAGTAAATGTCCTCTTAAAAAGGATCTATTTACTCCACTGAGCGTTTTTCAAACCTTTTCAAAATATTCAGTTTAATTTTATTAAAAAAATCCTTACAGCTATCACTTCTAAAAAATTTCGTTTTTCTACAATGCACAGATTTGCCCCCCTCCTAAATTGACACTGGATCGGGTTCTCCAGCTCCTGAGAAATTGAAAGGAATAAAAAATGAACCTAAAAGCACGATTCGTCAAGAATTTCATGTGCATAGAAAGCTTTCAGAGAAATAGTCTTTAAGGCAGTCATTCACATATGTTCTTGCATACCAATACTCCAGAAAATTACCTACCCCTTGTATCAATTAGAACAGATTTTTTAAGAAAGTTCGCATTAGTGTGTTACTTTTCAAATACAAGAACTGCTAATAAGCACAAGCCCCGTTTCCGAAATGTTTACGTATTTGAAAAATAACTTTTTAAAAATCTAAAAGAAATCTCTACGTGGTCTTGTTGTAGGCTTTGTAAACGTTTCGATATTTATTACTGACAGCATCTTCATCAGTGATAACACAATCTTTGACCGCTGTGATAGCCAACAAACTTCTGCATATACATATAAGCTTTAATTAAAGATGGGCCGGGTACCTCGTTTCGATTCGGTACCCGACTGATCGGGAACTTTGTTTAGGATTCACCTGGGTAGAGGATAATGATGCCGGATAGTCGGCAGAGTTGGGTAGTTCTACCAAAACAAAATGAAAAAAAAAACAAATACCAGCAATAATAATTTATTAAGTGTAGTAATTAAAAGCCTACTAATAAAAATTGGTGATTAAGATTGTATTCGGATAGGTCGGGACGTTGGAGTTCGACGATTTGGATGTCGAACCGACCCACCAGGCACGGATGTTGGTCGTCCGACTAAATTCATCGTGTACCATATGCGCGGTGCAACGGTCGACAGTTCGCGCGGTGCAACGGTCGACAGTTCGCGTGGTGCAACAGTCGAAACATTCGAGTTCGATAATTTCTTAGTCGAACCGATCCGCCAGGCATGGTCGTTCGACGGGCGAAGGGTCGCCCCACCGATTCACATCGCTTCTCATTAGTTTTTGATAATTAAGCCGAAATTGGTAAACGAATCAGCAATCAGTAGGGGAGACCGGGGATGGTTGACTGGTTTTTTACTGAATAGTTCATATTTTTTGTGTTTTAATGAATATAGACAAGAAAAGCATGTTAATTGATAGAAAATCTATTAACCTAATAAAAATATGTAATATTTAGTTCTTAGTTTAGTATAATAGTGATGATTTAATGCATTTTACAAAATATTAAATCTTAGTCAATCTACCCCTGGCCCGGGGTAGGTAGACCATATGCCCGGGGTAAGNGAAAACTTGCATCATTATTCATATATGCAAATGGTGCTTTTTAACGAACAAATATAAATACGTATATGGATTTTAATGTATAATTGTACTTATTTATTAATAATATCAAACCCTACATTAAAATCCAAATGGCAATTTTCACGGTGATGTGATAATGACAATGTAAAACAACAAATATCTACATATATCAGTGGAGTAAACGCAATCAGAAGAGAAGCATCGTTTAGGAATGATTAGCAACT
Organism: Agrilus planipennis; assembly: GCF_000699045.2. NCBI lineage: Eukaryota > Metazoa > Arthropoda > Insecta > Coleoptera > Buprestidae > Agrilus > Agrilus planipennis. Next base: position 586,114 of record NW_020439087.1, read on the forward strand.
GCATAAAAACTTTTGAAATGTGTTCTAAACAGGTTAAAGTTCAAAGTCTACCGGTTGGTGTTGTACGCTAAATCTCTATTTGTTTATTAATAACAAAACTGCAAAATTAATTGTTAGTTATATCTCGAAAATTAATTAAGGAAAAATCATAAAAATCTAGGAGTCTTTGGGTATGCTGATTACCAATTTGATGTCAGATTTGCCTATTTTAGCGTCAGCAGATGTTCGGGGAGCGTCATTTGAGTCCTTAGTTAATAAATTTCTGTTAACTCTAATTTAATACACAAAATACGAATCATATGTGTCTTTTGTAAAATTTCTCGTTCTTTGGAATGGCATTATCAGTTTTTCCGTATAAATAAAGTTTAATAAGTTTTGCTCTTAAATTGTTAAATAAAAATAGGATTTCGGTAGACTTCTCACTACGTTATTCTAGCATACTTGAAAAATGTTGTTCATGAATGTCTACCCGGTTACAAATTTTTCCGAAGTGAAAACCTTCGTTTATTTCACTAAATCCTACATAACTCAAAACGACTCATGCCAGAATTACTATACATATTACCAGAGATATGATTTATTTGAAATACTTGCATTTAAAATGCAAATACAAAATAAAAAATACCTATTTTTATTTTGCATTCAAATATTTGTTTGAGAAAAGCATTTTATATTTTATTTAAAATACTTTTCCAAACGTATTTTCTATTTGTAAAATGTAATGCCGTTAGACGTTTTGCCAGTATCAGCGATTAGAAGCTTAAAAAGGAGACAAAAAGACATTCAATGAATGCCTTTTAATTCTTTATCTGAAGAGAGCCCAAAAAATTCTACACTCCTTGAAGGATAATCTAAAATATTGCATCGATATTGTTTTCCGGGTGTATGTTATGGTCCGTAGAATTTTGATGTTCCATATTAATATCATTAAAATCACCACTTATCGTACCATTAGCACGAAACTACGAAATTTTATGAATTACAAATTATGAGCTGTGTAAAACTGAAAACGACAAGATATTGTGGTGTGCTAGTAAATGCCTATAATCCAAAATTTTAAGAAAACGATCCGAGAAACTTCACTTAGTAGATGAACCCACAGCTAAAGAAACTATGGATTCTATTTCTTTCTCTTATTACAATATGTAAAAGATCGGAAACAAAATGGGGTTGCAAATATTCTGATATAAAATGATTGATGTTGATTTTAAATCAATAAAATTATTTGCAACCCTATTTTGGATCTGATCTTTCACGGCAAACAATACTTTGGCATTAATGTCTTTTTTCCATCAATAAAATTATTTGCAACCCTATTTTGGATCTGATCTTTCACGGCAAACAAACTATTTGGCATCAGTGTCTTTTTTCCATTTACAATGGGTGACAAAGGTAAATAAGAAAGCATATAGAAGAATTATTTTTTACTGAACTGAAGATACTATAACATAAAGATAGAAAAAGTATATCTCAATCACTTCAAACAGAAAAATATGAATCATACTCAATCTTCGCAGCTGGTGATATATTGCAAACTCCGGTATTAGTCTAGATGAATTATTTGTTGCTAAACTGAAGAAACTATAACATAAATATAGAAAAAGTATATCTCAATCACTTCGAACAGAAAAATATGAATCATACTTAATCTTCGCAGCTGGTGATGTAGTGCAAACACCACTATTAGTCTAGAAAATATTTAAAAAATGAGCAAGGTTTTCTTAAAAAATATTTTATACTTATACAGAATATTACTTAAAAGAAGCACTACAAAAGCACTATTTTGAAAATACGTATTTTGCATTTAGCATTTGGAATACAAACGGGAAATCTATTTTGTATTTTACATTTGAAATAACAAATCAAAAAAGTAGTTGCATTTTGTATTTAAATACTTTTAAAAAACATTTTGCACACAGTACTCGTACATCTACATCAATGTAACGAAGCCAGAGAAACAAAGCAAATTTATTTGGCATTTACATCAACTCTTCACGATAGATATCTACGCGACATTTCCAATTAACACCTAGTTGTGCTGTTTTGAACAAAATGCTGCGATTACTTCCAAAGCGTGTCGAATTTTACGTAACACTGCTGCACACGATCGACGAATCGATGATGAAGCTGAAATTGAATTTACAACAAACAAAGGTAAAAAAAGGTTTCCATTTTCGACCGTGCATATGGAGCGAAAGCTGAGGATGTGTGTGCGAAAATTATAGGCGAAACGTTGGACAGATGGATCGGTGCAAGTATGATTAAGGATTCAAATAAATGATTTTCATTTCCTTCGGATATTGGACATCATCATGAAAAAATAAATTGAAATATCAGACGACTTTTCTCTCCCACGAGGATAATACACACACACATACACACATATATATATATGAAGT
>NW_020439087.1:588546-590953 GCF_000699045.2 Agrilus planipennis
TGCACACCTGTCTGTACGGTCTACCAACCCCAGGCGCCATTTTTAATTTTGATCGCATGGCTAGCCTAAACACTGCCGTTGACTTGAAAAATAAGATATGAAATATGATAAATGTGCCCTCATTAAATGCTAGGACTAATAGAAAAATGATTTACATAAAACGAGTAGGCATCAGATCAAAAAATACAATATATCAAAATATTACTTATGTAATTGAAATATGAAAAACATGTCAGTGTTCGAAAACAACGCACGACCGCGATGTGACGCTTCAGACAACTGAGCGGGACGCGAAATGTAATGCTTGGTTATGATCAGATGACATAGTTCATACACTGTCGAAGAGTTTTCGGTAGTTAGTCTACCTACCCCTATAGTCAACTATCCCCGGTCTCCCCTATATGATACGTGCCTTGTGTATTTTGTTCGATGCACCCTTGAGTATTCCTTTTATTTTTGCTTCTATCGTAAAAAAGTAACGAAGATATTTTTTGTTTAAATAAACACCTTATATGTTTTAGTTGTACTTGGGAAAACTATTCATTTCTTTTTTCTTCAGCACGGTTTTTCGTTTCACGTGATGTGTTATAAGTACAGATGAGATTTATTTGAAATACTTGCATTTAAAATGCAAATACAAAATAAAAAATACCTATTTTTATTTTGCATTCAAATATTTGTTTGAGAAAAGCATTTTATATTTTATTTAAAATACTTTTCCAAACGTATTTTCTATTTGTAAAATGTAATGCCGTTAGACGTTTTGCCAGTATCAGCGATTAGAAGCTTAAAAAGGAGACAAAAAGACATTCAATGAATGCCTTNAGTACCATTTTTCATGGATAAATGGGAGGTGGATGCTGTATACACGGGATCTCAAAAAGTTCTAAGCGCACCCCCTGGCATAACACCCATATCATTCAGTAAAAGAGCACAGTATGAATAGTCTTAAAAAATGCATATCTAAAATTATTTATTTGTATTTTGTTTGTTTAAGAACAAAAATCTTTCAACGTAAATCCAGGCCTTCGGTGTACTATTTTGATATGAACGTAGTGGGTGAACAATGGGGATGTGTTGGCACAGTTCGAACGTAAGTGAAATGATTTGTATGCCTTTTAGCATGTGGGGAGAAAAACGGGCAACCGCCCCGGGCCCCTGACAATGAGGACAATATGATATTGAAACTGACTTTTCCAAAATATTAATAATTTAAGATAATTGTAAAAAATTAAGTTACATAAACACTTAAATTTCAAGTGAGTTACTTTTGCACATCTCTGGTTATGAGCACAATTTTGAGCTAATACGTAAGTATGCGTAGAGTATTAACTACAGTAAATAAAGATATCAGCTAACTTTTGGATAATACAATTCGAAATAAGATCTACTAATTTTACACACTTATCCCTGAAGGAGGATCTATTTTTACACAGAATTATTTAAATTGATATCGTTAAGGCAAACAACGTCACGTCTGCTGCAGTACCAGCCTGATCCGAAATGGTGTAATTTATTTTAAATTATTGATAAATCTGTTTATTACTGTTTATTGATAAATAACATAAAATGTTAAGTTGTTTAAATAAAGATTACTTATATGTATGTATGTAAATACATCTATATCTATAAAACCCTGAAACTGTGATTAACTGTCTGTAATAAGAGTAGTAGTGTTCGTGCAACCGTTTGTCTTTTGCTTTATAAATAATAAGTCGACTGTTTGTGTAAAAGAAATGGAAATCACCCCTCCGCCATGTTTAAACAAACCCCTTAAATTTCCCAATAAATTACTCATGGGACCAGGGCCTTCTAATTGTTCTCCAAGAGTTCTTCATGCTCTTAGTTTACCAATTCTGGGACACATGCATACGGAAACCTTTCAGGTATCTTGTATATATTTAATTTTTAACTAATTCTTTATTAGGTATTAAAGAGGATTATTAAGTATGTTAATTCCACATAAAAAATTAAACTAAAGAAAAGCTTCACAATTTGTGGCACAACTGACTCTTAGTAATCCTCAAATAATTTCTTTCTTTTAAAAATATTGAGATGTCTCCAAATATGTCAAAATTGACATTAACAAATGAAAATTAATCTAAATTAATAATAAAGTACTATGTTTTCATTAAAAATAATAACACGAAGTAGACATAAACCGAGCAAAAAAATTTGGTATAATTGAATACATTTTTTCTCGGTTATCTTTAATTTAGAACAAAAGTTGACCAGGTGTTGAAAGATACGCTACTTTTGCAAACTATACTATTAAAACGTCTGTACACACCTTGCAACAATTTTGGAAAATAAGATATGTAAACCTAGTTGTATTATGCTGACCTTAGTTAACAATAATGTTAACGTACATAGAACATACATCATTTTTCTTAAAAAATGCATCACA
>NW_020439087.1:594111-596396 GCF_000699045.2 Agrilus planipennis
AAATACTTTTAAAAAAACATTTTGCACATCTCTGGTTATGAGCACAATTTTGAGCTAATACGTAAGTATGCGTAGAGTATTAACTACAGTAAATAAAGATATCAGCTAACTTTTGGATAATACAATTCGAAATAAGATCTACTAATTTTACACACTTATCCCTGAAGGAGGATCTATTTTTACACAGAATTATTTAAATTGATATCGTTAAGGCAAACAACGTCACGTCTGCTGCAGTACCAGCCTGATCCGAAATGGTGTAATTTATTTTAAATTATTGATAAATCTGTTTATTACTGTTTATTGATAAATAACATAAAATGTTAAGTTGTTTAAATAAAGATTACTTATATGTATGTATGTAAATACATCTATATCTATAAAACCCTGAAACTGTGATTAACTGTCTGTAATAAGAGTAGTAGTGTTCGTGCAACCGTTTGTCTTTTGCTTTATAAATAATAAGTCGACTGTTTGTGTAAAAGAAATGGAAATCACCCCTCCGCCATGTTTAAACAAACCCCTTAAATTTCCCAATAAATTACTCATGGGACCAGGGCCTTCTAATTGTTCTCCAAGAGTTCTTCATGCTCTTAGTTTACCAATTCTGGGACACATGCATACGGAAACCTTTCAGGTATCTTGTATATATTTAATTTTTAACTAATTCTTTATTAGGTATTAAAGAGGATTATTAAGTATGTTAATTCCACATAAAAAATTAAACTAAAGAAAAGCTTCACAATTTGTGGCACAACTGACTCTTAGTAATCCTCAAATAATTTCTTTCTTTTAAAAATATTGAGATGTCTCCAAATATGTCAAAATTGACATTAACAAATGAAAATTAATCTAAATTAATAATAAAGTACTATGTTTTCATTAAAAATAATAACACGAAGTAGACATAAACCGAGCAAAAAAATTTGGTATAATTGAATACATTTTTTCTCGGTTATCTTTAATTTAGAACAAAAGTTGACCAGGTGTTGAAAGATACGCTACTTTTGCAAACTATACTATTAAAACGTCTGTACACACCTTGCAACAATTTTGGAAAATAAGATATGTAAACCTAGTTGTATTATGCTGACCTTAGTTAACAATAATGTTAACGTACATAGAACATACATCATTTTTCTTAAAAAATGCATCACAGAAACATTGAATTTGATTAGGCATTTGGTTCACTTTAAATAAATTAAATCTAACAAAATAAAGTGTACCTTTGCAATAAAAAAAAATTCAGTAGTAGTTAATAGAGCTTTTGGGTGTTTCCATTTAATTTTCGTATCATGTACTCGTTTTTATTTAATCATATTCCAGATAATGGACGAAATAAAAGAGGGCATCAAGTACATTTTTCAAACTAAAAATGAACTAACTCTAGCAATTAGTGCAGCAGGTCATGGGGGTATGGAAGCAGTTTTGTGCAATCTCGTAGAACCCGGAGATAAAGTTTTAGTGGCAGTTAACGGTTTATGGGGCATGCGAGCAATTCGAATGGCTGAAAACTATGGTCGGTATTGAGATTTTAAATATTATGTATTTAGAATTTCGTTTAGTATGTTTTTGCATTTACTTACCCTTTATAATAAATTAAAAATTAAACCGACCAAACGCATTCGAAACTATCACTATCTTCGTTATTATCAAAAAGGAAATTGTAGAAAAGAATTGCAACATAATAGAAATATTAAGGTTGTTTTGCAACTCTTAATGAATATGGACCAAAAAGAAATTGCTAACCGTATTCACTATAATTATGGTGATTTTTAAAACCATAATATTTAAGGTTGGAAAACATAAGGGCCTCTACAAAACTATGTATAAATTTTCTTCTATTACCGGCACAGCCTAGTGCATCTCAAGCTTTTCCCTTTTTATCTCTCTTATATACTTAACTCAATTCATGCCTTAGTCTTATATTATTACCGTTATTTCAATTCCTCTCTTATTTACCCCACCTCAGTAACATCCTACCAACTGTTTAGTGAGAGAAAAAACTATACCCGAAAAAACAGACAGACAGACACAGATCGTATAAGGGTTCCGTTTTTCATTCAGACGTACGGAACCCTAACCCAAGAACCAATTTAACATTGTGGTTAAAAAAACATGTTCTCCTCTACATTCAAACTGCAAATTGAAATTTGTACGCACACTATATTTTTTGTTGAAAGATTTACCACGTTATGTTCAGACAATAGACTTTTTATAAGATAATTTTTCTGTAATCTATAAGTAAAGAACTATTTTCTGTATTTTTTTCAAAATTTTAGGTT
>NW_020439087.1:596577-601822 GCF_000699045.2 Agrilus planipennis
AGTACCATTTTTCATGGATAAATGGGAGGTGGATGCTGTATACACGGGATCTCAAAAAGTTCTAAGCGCACCCCCTGGCATAACACCCATATCATTCAGTAAAAGAGCACAGTATGAATAGTCTTAAAAAATGCATATCTAAAATTATTTATTTGTATTTTGTTTGTTTAAGAACAAAAATCTTTCAACGTAAATCCAGGCCTTCGGTGTACTATTTTGATATGAACGTAGTGGGTGAACAATGGGGATGTGTTGGCACAGTTCGAACGTAAGTGAAATGATTTGTATGCCTTTTAGCATGTGGGGAGAAAAACGGGCAACCGCCCCGGGCCCCTGACAATGAGGACAATATGATATTGAAACTGACTTTTCCAAAATATTAATAATTTAAGATAATTGTAAAAAATTAAGTTACATAAACACTTAAATTTCAAGTGAGTTACATATTTTTATCTTTTGTAACTATGTTAACACCTGTATTTGAGTGCAAAACGTCGACTGTGGTTTCACATGAATAAAAAGCCTTTTACTCCTAAGTAACTTGACTTTTTACAATTGTATAATTGCTTTGGGGAAGAAATGGCAACTAACTTGATAGCACAGACCCCGAGATTTTTTGTAAATTGGATTATAATTATCATTAACTTAAGTGGCGCCGCCTTGCTATCAATATGTATTATCTATAAATTCTTTACAAACTGATTTATAAATGAACACAGTATCGCGTTTTCTTGTATAAAAAAAATATTCTTTTCAAATTTGAAATACCCTACTTTTTATGGATTTGTTTTCTTTAAGCACCGTAAAAGTAGAATTACATTCCTACCCACAATAACAAAATTATTCGTATTAAATAATAATAATCAATACATGCGTCTATAAAGAAGAAAAATCTCATTTCTTTGTCCTTCGAAATAAACGGTTTTGGCAGAAAAGGGATCAATTTTAAACATAAACACTCGATACTAATTAATTCAAGTACGCTGAATTCGAATATCATAATCATTTTCATAGAATTTCATTATTTTACTGGAAAACATTTTTTCGACTACAAACTACAACCGTATTATTTCGAAAACTATTGGAAAAATTTTCTTATTTTCTTATTACGTTTAGAGCAATCGATCTCGCAATTATCAATATTGATAAGGTATATTGCATATATTTTGGTTTCTGAAGATACCTACTGGGGAAATTGAGGTGCTAGAATCCAGCTTTGCCCAGGACGAAATATACTGGTCTTAACCAAAACTTCAGAATAAGAAACATATAAAAGTCCGTATTTGGGTCACAGAAATTCATATTTTTTGCTAAATTTCAATATAATCAGTCCAATAGATTCGGAGCAAATTGACTGTTTACAGACGGACAGACAGACATACGAATGATCCCATAAGGGTTTCGTTTTCCATTCGGACATACGGAACTTTAAAAAGCAATAAAACATATAGGATTTTTGAGGAAGTCATATATAAATTTTTTTCGACTAAGGGAGCGCAGAAAAATGTTTTGTATAAATTTTCTAAATCATCAAATTTGCCTGCTGTGACATGGTTTTTAACTTATTTGTTCCCATGGGCTCGTGATAGCTAAATCCCACATTGTTAAAATCTATAATATGTATCAAGTTTAATAATAATTGGACAATTTATTGTTTACTACGTTTTATTTTGTCCAGGCTTACATAGTTTTTCAACTGGTATTGAAATGCTGTTATCCAATCGTCTACACTAATATTAAACTGACTTTCTTTTTTATGTATTTTTTCAGTATTCTTGTAACAAAACAATATACCTATTCGATTATTATATTATGTCATATTTCCTACACAGGAGCCGTAGTTTCACAGATTGCAACATCTCTTGGAAACAACTATAGCTTAGGTCAGTTAGAAACGGCTATTCTAAGCGAAAAACCAGACTTGCTATTCGTTGTACAAGGAGAAAGTTCTACAGGGGTATATCAACCCCTGGAGTCTTTGGGAAAAATATGCCATAAGTAATTTTTTTAAATTACCTAAATTACTTATTTAAAGAAAATATAGGTTTTACAACTCATCTATTTTTTGCCAGATATAACTGTCTATTGGCAGTAGATACCGTTGCATCACTAGGAGCAGTACCATTTTTCATGGATAAATGGGAGGTGGATGCTGTATACACGGGATCTCAAAAAGTTCTAAGCGCACCCCCTGGCATAACACCCATATCATTCAGTAAAAGAGCACAGTATGAATAGTCTTAAAAAATGCATATCTAAAATTATTTATTTGTATTTTGTTTGTTTAAGAACAAAAATCTTTCAACGTAAATCCAGGCCTTCGGTGTACTATTTTGATATGAACGTAGTGGGTGAACAATGGGGATGTGTTGGCACAGTTCGAACGTAAGTGAAATGATTTGTATGCCTTTTAGCATGTGGGGAGAAAAACGGGCAACCGCCCCGGGCCCCTGACAATGAGGACAATATGATATTGAAACTGACTTTTCCAAAATATTAATAATTTAAGATAATTGTAAAAAATTAAGTTACATAAACACTTAAATTTCAAGTGAGTTACATATTTTTATCTTTTGTAACTATGTTAACACCTGTATTTGAGTGCAAAACGTCGACTGTGGTTTCACATGAATAAAAAGCCTTTTACTCCTAAGTAACTTGACTTTTTACAATTGTATAATTGCTTTGGGGAAGAAATGGCAACTAACTTGATAGCACAGACCCCGAGATTTTTTGTAAATTGGATTATAATTATCATTAACTTAAGTGGCGCCGCCTTGCTATCAATATGTATTATCTATAAATTCTTTACAAACTGATTTATAAATGAACACAGTATCGCGTTTTCTTGTATAAAAAAAATATTCTTTTCAAATTTGAAATACCCTACTTTTTATGGATTTGTTTTCTTTAAGCACCGTAAAAGTAGAATTACATTCCTACCCACAATAACAAAATTATTCGTATTAAATAATAATAATCAATACATGCGTCTATAAAGAAGAAAAATCTCATTTCTTTGTCCTTCGAAATAAACGGTTTTGGCAGAAAAGGGATCAATTTTAAACATAAACACTCGATACTAATTAATTCAAGTACGCTGAATTCGAATATCATAATCATTTTCATAGAATTTCATTATTTTACTGGAAAACATTTTTTCGACTACAAACTACAACCGTATTATTTCGAAAACTATTGGAAAAATTTTCTTATTTTCTTATTACGTTTAGAGCAATCGATCTCGCAATTATCAATATTGATAAGGTATATTGCATATATTTTGGTTTCTGAAGATACCTACTGGGGAAATTGAGGTGCTAGAATCCAGCTTTGCCCAGGACGAAATATACTGGTCTTAACCAAAACTTCAGAATAAGAAACATATAAAAAATTAATTTAATTATAAACCTTACCTTCGATTATTTATTTGGGATGCAGTTTTCTTGTCCTGAATACTTTTCTATTCGAATTTAGAATGTATCCTCACTATTTGCATTATTATCGCAATTGTTTTTAAGTCATAAGTAGGTACATAATAAGATATTATTGTTATTGCTGCACTGCCACTGTAACCACAAAAGCACTTTACCTATTTTTTGTCCGAAAGGGACTCACCTATGTAAATGCATATTTTAACTCACTAACGATAAAATAGGTTATTATTAAGTGAAAATAGCAATGGTATTGTTAACCTTCGCCACGACTCGTTATAAATACGAAAACAAATGTTATTAAAATTTAAGTGACCTTCCCTACACGTTCTGTCGGCATCGTTAGTTGTAGTCCTTTCGAATTTGTATGCAATTGCAGTATCAACTAAAAAATGATAATAGTAAAACTAATGCACACGCTTGAATTGTTATTTTTATACTTGTACGTTTAGAAAAAGTACACAAGCACAGGTAGGTTCCATTCGTGTGATAAATAAAACAAATTTAATTAAAAAAACAAACGACTGTACTGCTTAACACGTTAATTAATAGCACAACACTCGCAGTACGTACTCGAATAACAGCCGCTGTATTACTGATTACCATGGTAACATCTTTCACTGTAAAAAAACTTTCACAGCCGACTCGCAAAAAGTCACATTCCATTTGTTTGCTCTGTAGTAAATAAGTATTAAACTTGGTAATACGCGAAGATGATTATTAGAATCCTAAAAGAAGCACACGTACTAGCCTATTCATTGTACGTGAACATTTTTGAAGTTTTATTGCTAACTCATAACTATTTTTTGCTAATTAGTATAAACAGAGATTTACAGGCTGTAATAAATTGCAGTATATAAGGAATGAACGAATAATAAGAAATACGACAAAATACGAGACGCAATCAAAATATTTATGTCCACAGTTATCATCACACCGTATCATCAAGTCTCCTTTGTGGTCTGAGAGAAGCTTTGGCTATAATTTGCGAAGAAGGAATTGAAAATTCTATGAAAAGACATAAGGAGTGTACCATGCGTCTTCATGACGGTTTAAAAAGATTGGGGTTGGAATTCTTTGTTGGCGATCCTGAAGCTCGTTTACCAACTGTAACTTCGATCAAAATACCAGAAGGTGTCGATTGGAAGAAAATAACAACTACCGCAATGAACACGTTTGTATTAATTGAACATGTTGGTTTATTTTTGTAATTTTCTGTTACCTTTAAGGTATAATTTGGAAATTGGTGGCGGTTTAGGACCTACAGCAGGTTTAATTGGAAGAGTTGGAATTATGGGATATAACGCTCAACCCGAAAACATCGATTTTTTGTTATCGGTACTGCAAAAACTTTTAAAAGATAAATGTAAGCTGTAGATCTATTGAAGGCTACGTTCAAGTGAGCATTTGTTGTTTGAAGAAATATGTTATATAATATTAATAATATATCTATACTTATGTACCTAACAGAAAGTATATATTAAAAATGTAATTGTTAAAAATAAAAACCTGAATGACTAAAATTTTTAATAGAATCCCAAACTTTCAAATATGTTAAAAACTAGTAAAGCAAACGAAACATTTCAAATACCAAAAATGTTTTGTTCCAATAAAAGAATATATTGAAGTTGTTTCAAATAGTTTAACTCATAAATCCACCGGAAGTCATAATTTTTCATTTAGGCTTACGTAAGCTAATTTAATTGATAAAATATGTCTGTTCATTTCAACGTTGATGCAGCTTCCAATGTGATGATTCAAAGATAAAAAAATTAAACAGAACTAAAATCGTCCCCTTCCATAATAGGTAC
>NW_020439087.1:605662-665701 GCF_000699045.2 Agrilus planipennis
TTGTCTGTAAAGTCGGTTTACTGACGATAGTTGAACGTGACAACGTCATAAAAAAATACTGATGGAATGGTTTCATTTTTCAAAAGAAAATTTTAATTTTATTTGTTTGATAGATATTTTGTATGGATATAGAGAAGCAGGTAAATGGAAATGTATTATTGTATAGCAGCTGTCCACGCGGACGCATCGCTCACTCAAGTAGGAGAGAGACAGATGTCGAACGCTGCCGAACGCGGAGGCCGATTGTGCTTCTTTGTCGCTCGTTCCGCGCTCTCGCTTGGACTTCAAGCCTTAAATGGAACGCCTCAGAGCGAGGTAACGCCGCATGAGTCATGTTTTTTCGTGCGTGCAGCCGGCTCCATCGAATTATAAGACGTTGTCACGTCAAAATTGTAACACGCTACTGTATAGCTTTTTAGGGTTCCCTACGTCCGAATGAAAAACGGAACCATTATAAAATCACTTGTGTACCTGTCTGTCAGTCTGTTACAGTCAATATGCTCCGAATGTACCAGATCGATTCAGTTGAAATTTAGGACACATATTTCTATGATCCAAACACGAATGCATAACGTATCCAAGTAAATTAATTTTGAACATGGGGGTCATTTCTGGGGGGTCAATAGGAAATTAAAAAGAAAAGTTTTGCAAACTATGCCGTGTAACATATCAAATGTTATAGGGGCCTCAAATATATTTGTTTTGAAATAAATAGTTTTAAAATTATTTAAGCAAATAGATGAATATTGACCGTTCGTCTTCCCTTATCTCCGAAACCACTGAACCTAAAATTTTGAAAAAAAATACAGAAAATAGTTCTTTACTTATAGATTACAGAAAAATTAATAAGAAGTCGATTGGCCTGAAGATAACGTGATAAATCTTTCAGCAAAACAGTATTGTGCTTACAAATTTCCATTTGCAGTTTGAATGTAGAGGAGAACATGTTTTCTTAACTATAACATTAAGTAGGATATAGGATCACTCTGTCTGTCTTTTTTTTATTAAATTAACATTGGGAGATGCAACTACTGTGACATAAAAAAAGGAATATATAGAATTAAGTGCAATTCTTGTGAATCTACATTGGGCAAAGTGGGAGATCTATAAATATAAGAATAAAAAAACATATTTACAGTATATATTAGTAAAAAAAGATAAAAAATACGGCTTCTCGGATCGTAACAAAAATCTTGTAAATGACCAATTACAGTTAAGTTTCATAGATTCCCAATTACCATTTATTAATTTGACTAAGTTCTGCTGTGTTCGTTTTAGTACTTTAGTATATAATTTACTTTATTCCTTTGAAAATGGTCACGTGTCCGAAACTTGGTAGCACTTTTTCTAATAAAACTTTCCAATAGTGTATCTTTTTCTTAAATAACTAATGCCATTACAGATTTCCTACCTGATCCGTTATTATACTTAAGCATTATGGTTAATAAAATTGCAATAAACAGTAAGTTATTTTGTACTTACTTTACATTTGCACGTGACACACTTGTATTCTCCCAAAGAAGCAATCCAGGGATGAAACTTCTGCCCGTTTTCGTAAGGTTGACTTGGATTTTCAAAGTTTTTGCATCCACCGGCTGCTAAGATCTCCTGAGGAGATCTGGTGGATGTCACAGGCTTTAAAAACGAGTAAATAACGTTTGGACTACTGGGATCGTTCACGTATGTTTCGTTTTCCGAATCGACGAATGCTTTTGTTACTGGGCAATTTTTACAGCAAAGCTTATCGTTGTTCTGTCGGGTACATTTCACTTCAAAAGTTCCAGGATCGCAGTAACAATCCGTGCAAAGATCGAAACCACTCGGAATTAAGAACGGGTGAAAATAACTTCCAGGGGAATAAAATTTTCCACCAAACGAGCATTTTTTAGTCCCGCTCAATTCACTAGATAAATACGACGAGTTCAAACATACCGGGCAACATTCTCCAGGTTCTTTTGTTCTTTGATTGCCAGAGCATGGGACCTTAGGACAACTCATCGTGTCACACTTGGGATTACCATTTTGACAAAAACACATTGTGCACGGATCCGACGTTGTCCACTGATCTCCTTCTTGGTAGAATTTTCCTTCGTGAAAGCAAGCTTCTATATGACCTATATACGAAGGATCAAGAACTTGCGTTGGAATATCGTTTTCGGGAAAATATGGTGCACAGGAAGACGGTAATTTGATCTGAAACAAAAGAAAAAATTGTGCCAAAAAACCAATACCTACGAATGTCGTTGACCAGAGTTGAAATAATTATCTGCTTTTTGTGAAATGGGTTTGATACAACAGCATATGTTTTATGTTTTTATAAAACCGACGATGAAAATTAAACAAGCTGTAAAACACCCATTAAAGCTGTTGTATACCTGATTCTATCAAGAGGTAGTATCAAAACATCATCGTAAAATCTACCAAAAGAATCAATTAAATATAAATTACTTTTAAATCCGAAGTTTACGAGGTTTATTTAAATAATAATCGAATTCTTTTGTATCCACTTCCTCAATATTTCTCAGCAGGGATCTTCACCGTTAATCAAGACATCGAATAAGACAAAGATTATAAAATTTACAAAAAAACCAAAGCAGCACCAGTTATTGACTTTAATGAAACATCCTAGGAAACATATATAGTGTACCCAGTACAATAGAAACATACCTGGGGTAAAGTTGTTTTTAGTAATTCCTTCTGTTGGGTTTTATCGATAATCTTTACGAAAGCAACCCCAGTACCAAGTCTCATTAATTCTTCCCTAGGTAACGGTTCTGTCGATGCACCTTCTACTTGATTTCCTCGAAATTCTTCCAAAACTCTTGTGATAACCGGTGCACCCGGTGCAATCATTGGCAATGTTTCTAATACGAGTTCCATTTTACGATCGCTAAATGTTGACCCTCCCAATGTTACGTCGTACTGAATTTGACAGTCTCCGTCCACATTTAACCACACCATTCCCGTAGTTGACACAGGTAATTCAGAATCTTCCCGTCTAAGTAACGTAGGAGCTGGTGCGTCTCTCGCATCTGCCACGAATCGTGGACTTAATCGCCCCCTTATCAAACTGTTAAAGCCCGGAATCGTAACGTTTACTACGATATTACCCGAGTACAAGGGCTCCAAAACTCTAGGACTCAATTTGTCTAAAGTTCCATTAGCCCAACCGTTATTGAAATATGGCGTTAGATCTTCTAATTCGGTTTTCCTTTTAGTACTTGCATCATTTAAAGTGATGAAGGCTGGCAATTGGTTTTCTTTCAGATTTTCTATTTGAACGTTGTATACCAAGGACCCTTCGCTATTGAGGTAAACCCAAGCGAGACCAGAAGCACCATGAGGATTTGCGTTCTTGTCATTTCCAGACGAATTCAATGTCGTTTGGAATAGCTCACACGTCGTTTTTGTGAGAACGTTTCCACTTAATCGTAGAGCTTCCGGTCTTGATACTGACGATACAGATAGTACTAATCTTCCCCTGGTCAACAGACGTAAATCCGCTGGAGATACTGGCGATCTTACTTCGATCACATTAAGCTCATGGACTGGTTTAGATACTTTTACTTTCTACAAAAAGGAAAAGAATTTCAATAGTACCTCTCAAATAAAATATACGGATAATATAAAATCGTACCTCTTCCAATATGATTTGCCTTCTCTCGTCGAGAGATAACGTGATATTAACCGGTACATTGGACGTTTCGTTCGCAGTGAAAATTCCATTAAAAACGACGGCAATATGAATCGATGGAGATAATCCTGTGGATGCGGAAACGATTGCGGTACCACCACTTCCCGCCATCAGAGTCAGATCTGAATTTGGAGCTGGTTCCAAGAGAGAACTAAACAGTTCCGTTCCAAGAGCTACGTATTTCATGATTTGACCGCTTAAAGTAAATTCCGTAACATCTTTCGTTCCCCACATTAAAACCACGAACATCTTTTCTTCCTTGAGGAGTCTCCTATAATTTCTGGACAGCCTTCTCCATACTCCGCACACCTTTCTGGTGACGTTCTGATATGAACTGGACACGTGTCCTCCGGCACTAGAAAGAGTGTGCTCTTCCAAAATGGACCCATCGTGGTCAACGAATTGGAGTGCTCTAGGTCGAGCCGCCTTGTCGGATATGTAAAATGAATAGTAAAGGTTCTTTTTCTGGATGGTGAACCTTCCGGTCGCAACCACGTTGTTTTTATTCTCGTTGGGAATGGGTTGCATGTCGTCGTTGCGAAGAATTAACGAAGAACGTACCGTAAGCAGCGCTGCGAAATCTGCAAAACACGAATTGGCGTTAGTGTGGGCGCCAAATTGTGATTAATCTGACAACTTACGCTTGTTACTCTTTTCATCCTCATCGATGGTACTTTGAGGTACGATATCTTGAATGATATCGGGATCTAAAATGAGAAAAGAGGCAAAATGACAGTGG
This sequence comes from Agrilus planipennis, assembly GCF_000699045.2. Taxonomy (NCBI): domain Eukaryota; kingdom Metazoa; phylum Arthropoda; class Insecta; order Coleoptera; family Buprestidae; genus Agrilus; species Agrilus planipennis. The sequence goes on from NW_020439087.1 coordinate 610,096, forward strand.
CGTACCAATCAATCACTGGTCAAAGCCAAAATATATCATATTTGTATGGAGTTTGTGTATTTTGAAAGTAATGAACGACAGTGAATCGGTAACATAATAGGCACCTAAAATGATTACACTAATAAAAATATTTATTTAAATAAGTGAACTAAATGTAAATAAATACATAATACATATATGTAGTTTTGGTATAAATGGTGGATGCGCCCGACATCTCCAAAAGTATCGAAACTAGAGTACCCTGAGTACCCGCTTTGGATGATCCGGTGTGGTACCGGATAATGACGCCGGGTAATTTTATGAGAGAGAAAAAACAAAAAACCAACACCAGCAATAATAATTTAATAAGTATAACAAAAAACCTACCTAATGNAAAAACCAACACCAGCAATAATAATTTAATATGTTAAGTATAACAATAAATTTGCTTAATGAAAATTAGTGATTAAGATTGTTGTGGGATAAGCCGCTTGTCCTAATTTATTTTATTTATTGATTTATATATTAATTATTTGTTATTTCGATATAATTCTTGTTTATTTTTTCTTGTGAACAAGAATACATCAATAATGGCCAATTATTACCATTTACATTAAAGGCTCTTATCAACGGAAGATTAAATTCTTCTCGTTGAAAATCCGCCAACCAGAAATTAATATTCCATTGGTTGATTGTTTATACGACTTTTTCAACGGGACATATGCGTTTTGAGACGTTGACGAGTGTGGCATTTATTGGAAATCTAGCAAGTCAAGTATTAACTGTAGTTGTTTCGCCGGGTACCCCCGGCAAAATCACTATCCGGTGTGCCTATCCCTAATCGAAACCATATAAATTAACCTATTTCCGTAAGCTGAACCTCTCACGTCAAAAGGAATTAAGTTTCATGATTATCATAAACTTTACACAGAGAAAATCATTGAAGATGTTTAAGAAAATTGAAGCACATTTTTTTATGAAAAAGGAGATGTGGAGGTATAAAACGGTTGCAAACCATTGCTTTAGAGTCTAATGTGTACTGAATGAAAATAATTCTGATGGATGCCCTTCAAGCTTGAAAATTTCCGGAAAAATTCGCATGGATGACACCCCTACTCAATACCCAAAATTCTGTGGACACCAATGTAGGTATGTATATATGTTTCGTAAAATTAATAGTGTACGCCTCTGACAGTGGGTGCGACAGACTTTACCGTTATTACGACGAGTATGGAGTGATGTGCAACCGCAAAGACCGTCAATGCAACACCACTAATGTTTCTGTAGCTGTTCTATTGACACCGGTCGTACGGGTTTTTCGCGACACGGCACCATCCGTCGTGGCTGCCTCCGACGCCAAACGTCGGTCTGCTGCCGATTCTGTGTTGGTGAGGCGCTATACACACACACACACGTTCTTACATACATAAATAAAGAAGTACCCGCGAGTTAACGTATGTATTTATGTCGTCGAAATTTGAAACGGCGTGGGACGATATGTCGGACGTTTAAAAAAATTAGATAACGTGTTATTTGCATCAAGGTGAATGACAATTAATTTATCCGACCTTACCCAGTACGAAAAAATTTTAGGTATTATAAGTAGGTACCTAACAGCACAATCGGATGGATTACCATTAGGCACCAATGTGAAATATTGACGGTCATTAGTCTTATTTAATTCACTAAATGACATTAGAAAATTTTTTGTTATTCAAATAGGTACCTATGCTTTTATGTGAATATACAGAGTAAGTGTCATCTACATTTAAGTAACATGGGAAGTAAAAAATGAATTATGAACGCTAATGGAAGTGAAAGTTGTATTGGTAGTTTCAACGTTCATAATCAGGGCCAGATTAAGATAGATATTTAATGAGGCTACAGCTTCAGGCCCTAAACCTCTTCAATTTATGCTTAAATTACGATATCATAGACTTTTGCAATGATTGTAGTCAAAATACAGATAGATAACCCCGCTATGTTAGAAATGCATAAAAGCATTACTGCAAAAAAATATCGTAATAGTAATGCAGAATGAGGGTAAGTACGAGGGTGGATTGATAAGTTTCCGGCCTAACCAAGAGATGACGCCACTAGGCCTACCTTGAGGTGACATTCTATAGTACCATCCTTGGATAGCTTGTAGCTATAGTTTCAGCCCGATCTCCTTGCTAGTGTAGGTTTGACAGCACGCTGAACAAGACGCCTCTGTGGTTTTCGTAAAAATGGAAAAGCAGGAAAATCGTGCTGTCATCAAATACTTTTATTTGAAGGGGTTAACGCCGAAGGAAATTAAAAAAGAGATGGACTCAACACTGGGGACATCCTCCCCGTCATATTCAACCGTTAAGCAGTGGGTTTCCGAGTTTAAAAAGGGTCGTGTGAGCACCTCTGATGGGCCTCGCTCAGGACGCCCCGTTGAGGTCACAACTCCAGATATGATCGAAAAAATTCATCAAATAGTGCTGGGAGACCGCAGATTGAAAGTGCGTGAGATAGCTGAGACCTGTAAGATGTCATATGAACGTGTGCAACATATTTTGCACCAACATTTGCATATGGAAAAGCTCTGTGCAAGATGGGTGCCGCGTTTGCTAACAGTCGACCAAAAATTGATTCGAAAAAACATTTCTACCGCAAATTTGTCATTGTATAAGCGTAATCCAAGCGAATTTTTGCGTCGATTCGTAACCGTTGACGAAACGTGGGTCCACCACTACACTCCTGAAACCAAAGAACAGTCTAAACAGTGGATTGGACCAGGGGAACCAACTCCAAAGAAGGCAAAAACAATTTTTTCGGCGAACAAGGTTATGGCTACTGTTTTTTGGGATGCAAGAGGTATTATATACATTGATTACCTTGCAAAGGGTAATACTATCACTGGTCAATACTACGCAGACTTATTGCAACGTTTGAGCCACGAGGTGAAAATTAAACGACCTCATCTGGCGAAGAAAAAAATCTTGTTTCATCACGATAACGCACCAGCGCACACGTCAATCGTTGCGACGGCTAAAATCAACGATCTAAAGTTTGAATTGATGCCGCACCCTCCTTACTCTCCAGACCTAGCCCCGAGTGACTATTTTCTGTTCCCTAATCTCAAAAAATGGCTTGGCGGTAAGAGATTTGCGGACAATGAAGAAGTAATCGAAGCTGTAAATGGTTATTTTGAGGAGCTTGACGAATCAGTCTATAGAGATGGCATTAATAGACTGGAACACCGCTATGAGAAATGTATCAGCCTTGGAGGAGATTATGTTGAGAAATAAAAAAAAAAAATTTTTAAAAACCTTGTTTTTCTTGGTCAGGCCGGAAACTTATCAATCCACCCTCGTATAGAAGGCAGTAACGCAAATTTTACATACCGCAAGTAATCGATACGGTCATATAAAAAATTTTTTTGTGGTTATCTTTTTTTATTATATAGATCAGCGCTTTCCAAACTTATTTCTACTGTGACGCTCTTGGGATTTAACATTTTTTTGCGACGCTCCTCTCTAGTAAATAGTGCCTACCAGTTGTAGTTATAATCCAGTAATAAGTTACCAGGAAAACTCCAAATAACATGTATAATTTATATTAGAAAATAAGAACCAAAACAAAACATAGGAATAGTCAACTCGGTCGCATCGACACATACAGTCAATCTATGTGGGTTGCCTCACGACGCCTCTGGCATGCTGTGTCTCTCTAGGGCGTTGCGATACACAATTAGGGAAATCCTAATATAGATACTAATACTATTAAGGTACCCTTAACTGTTTTCAGCCCAGATCTCATTTTGTTTTAAACTGCCCCTACTTATAAGCGTTTAGTTACCTATCGCAGTTAGAAAATTCCAAAGAGTCCAGTTAGTTTCGGGTAGTTTTTAGAGAAGCAAGCGATGTTTTCAGGAAGTGATCGACAAAACATACTTCACACATTTACCAAACACAATATAAAAAGAAAAACTGTCCACAGAGAAGTGTGTAATTTGTATGTTCCGTATCTACATCGGTACAGACTTATAGATTTAATAAAAATACCTTTTGAAAAAAGATCGTCCAATCAAACCTCATTTAAAAGCTTTGACAGTTTTTTAACTGACTCTAAATAATTAACTGAACTGACGAGAAATGAAAAATTGCCGGTTATTTTTCAATAGATGCAACGGTGACAAGTTATCTATTATATAGCGTTGAATGTCGTGTGAAAATTCCAGACGAGTGATTGAAAAATGTAAATTTACGTTTGATTGTCTGGGAGTGCAATGTGACAATCATTTGCGCCGCTACGTTGTTTCTTTTTCTTACTTCATCCGACGACGCCGTTCGTAGACGCCTGTTAGTTTAATGCCTCGTTGAATTAAACAGGCATGCATTCTTGCTGACATGATTCGCATGAATGCAAAATAATAGAAGGGGAGTGCTATTTTAGCTCCTTGGTGGTCATACCACGAAACCGAGACACGATTTTGCGAACACACCTTCAACAACAAGCGGAACATTCCCGAGAGTATAACTACATGTGTTATTGCACTAATCGTAAACTACGTTTAAGCTTACATTCGTACAGTACCCACAAAAAAAAATTAAGAATGTGCATGATAGATTTAAAAGGCATACATATTAAGGCTGGACTATAATTAATTTTAACAATCGATTGTTGTATTTTAAGGAAATGTGGAGTTTATAAATTAAAACTTTTTAACTTTTGGGTGTTTCATTCCCACCAGCCAGTAATGCTGGTGAGCGGGCAGTCCCTCCGGGCTATGCCGGAAGGTAGGGCGGAAGGCCCTCTTCAGCCTGCTTTCAGGAATCGTGGGAATGGGTGGGTGGTGGTTCGGGTGAGAAAGATGAGACGGACGAAATGAAGACAGAAGAGAGTGAAAGATTATCTGTGGAATATTACTGCCTCAGCATTCGCCTAAGTGATCCAAGGAAACCACAGAAAAACTTGGACCAAGGCAGACGGACCCGGAATCGAACCGGCGTCCTCCCGAATGCTAAGCAATGGTCTAGACCTCTAGGCCATGCCGCTCGGTATATAAATTAAATTGTTAAGTATGTGAAGCATTTAGGGTTGCCACTCGTACTTTACTATAAGGTATTGTACTCTATTTCGACTGTGCGTACGTTATACTTTACAAGACACATAAAGTACGCAAAAATACCTTATTTAAGGCCTTAAGTAAACATCGTAATTTTGTAAGCGATTATTCGAAATTCAGAGTATTTTTACATCAATAATATTGCACAATACAATAATTTTGAGAATGTTTCTATGTTTCTGAACACTAGTTTCATTGACTAAGCCATATTTACGGAACAACCTGATTTCCCAAATCTGTTCAAAGTAGTGTCACTTTTGCTGTCCGTTCCGGCTACTTCAGCATTTACAGAAAGAGTATTCTCTGTTATGAACGCAAAGTGGTGGGACGACAGGAATAAAGCTTCATTAAAACTATTTAATAATGAACTTTTACTGTACTTAAATCTTTGTTTGCCATGTTTAGAGGCTATTAATGTATTTAAGAGCGACAGCAATTTGTTACTGGCTGATAGGTGTAACGAAAAATATGTTTTTAAAAACAGAAGATAAAATACTTTACTGTTATGCTGAGTACATTTTTTGTTTAAACCTTTTAGTCGAGAAATACTTTATGTAAAGCCTGAAAAGGTGGCAACCCTAGAAGCATTTTACATGGGTCAAACGGAGAGGAGTATACAAACAAGAAAAGAAGAACATATAAAAACATGAAAAAATAAATCTTCCGGCTTAAGTACCTGTTGTACAGAGTTTTGAACACGAATTGGATTTCGGGAATACATACAGATAACAAAGAAAAATTTTCTGCAAAATATAATCTTATTAATCGATCGATTTTTATTAATCGGATTCAACTTTCCCAATTCGTTCGCTTCATTCACACTATGAGAAAAAATAATAAACATAATTCTGCACAATATAAGATAATATGATACCAGGTAACGTATTTTGAATGGATGATACCATTGTCGTTACATATTTTAACCAAGGCGTTCCTTGGTTTACCGTAGGTATCGCGAAATGACGAATGTGACAGAAAGGTGCTGTCTGCACTATTCCATCTGTGCAGGCGCCAGTCTGGCATTCGAAATCGACTTTTATCCGCAGAAACCCGTTCTTACGTTCATTGATTATTCTGCAATCCATGTATGCACATAAATGTAAAACATTTTTTAGTCAATCGAATCTCAATGAAATACAAGCATGCATACATATGTATCTATACACATTCGAGTTAAAACGCAGACAGGTTTAACTTTTAAATTTCAACGATGCATTTCAAATCGATGCCTACATATCTATGTACGTATATACATGTATTATACACGAGTTTTAGGTAAATATATAGTTATTCATTTCATTTGCTTCGATCAGATAAATAGCCTACAATTTTGCATATCAATCGTTCTTTTTAAATTATTTATCAATCGATTGTGGTCGTACAAATAATTTATAAACAATTAAAACCTAATCAATTTTAAATTACTGAATGTTTTATGTAAAGTTGAACCTTACTACTAGTAGTAATCCTGTAACTTCTGAAGGCTAAACAATTGTCAATCCAATAAAGCTTGCGAAAATTAACTAAAAATAAATTTTTAATTTTACATTAAAATAAATTTCCATTCGGTCAATTACGTACTACTAATGACACGTCTCTTTTCGCCAGGCGAGTGGTAATGATGAAATTTAAATTTATAAATGATTGGTCAACCTAAGTCGCTTGATAAAGCAACCTAGCAACTCTTTTTCTTTCTACTTATTGATTTACAAACATGTACTTATTTAATCAATAATAAAAAGATAATTATGTGAGGACGAATTAAGGTCTTGGTTAGTAATTTATCTAGGATTGTAATTTGATCTCATCAGCACGCCATTGTCAGTCTTGTTAAATTACCGACCAAACCTAAGTTGGTCGTAGTTATGAATTCAGTCGTTTTACACCTAGGGATGGAGAGGGAGAATAAAACTTCTAAGGAAGGAATAACTTTTTTAATACTGACTCTAAATCTCTTCAAACAAAATACAAAGATACGCAATGGAAGTAACGGAATTCTGTGTTGTTTCTGGATTAGATCGCTCTTTCAGACCTTCAATGCTAATTTTCATACGCGCTTTTAGTCTTTCTTGTTTCGTTGCGGTTCACTGTTCTAAATGAGAATCCCAATTCCCCACTAGCATGACAGTAGAAACTGGGACGCACCATAATCGAATGTAGGTTTAGATTTTTTAGATTTTCATTCACATCGTCACTGGTCAAAGCGTTAAAAGCTTCCACAGACTCTTTGGATCTCAAACTTATTAAAAACACTGATGCTTTATCCACTTTTCATTTGAAATACCTTTGTATTCACAAACTTTTTAACCAATTTCATCGTTGCGGTTTTTAGTTCATTCTCTATAATTCTTCGTGAAATAGAAGCTTTTTCAATTAGCCTTTTAAAGTTTCGATATGATTCATAGTTTTATTGAAATAGACGCATTGTGTTATAGATAAGTAGCCAAAATTAATATAGAGTGACTGGAAAGCATTAAATTCTCTTGGTAAAACTTTGGTTAAGTAAACTGTAAGCACAGCTTCATCCACAACATACAAGGTGAGGAGATAACTGAATTTCTCCATCTCTCGTGTTTGAATTCACGCAGTGTTTTCCAGGTGGACTTTTATACCACCGACTTGGTGCATTTCACGTACATATACATATAAGTACCTACATATATATAAGTTACATCGATTATTTAATTAGATAAATAGATAACTTTTAGTAAAACTTTTGTCTAATAATTACAATTTTTATGTTAGCATCAATATTAGCAGACAGCAACAAGATCCCGACTAGAATTTATGGGGGCATAACCCCATGTAGCGTATGGCTAATAAGGGTCATGCCGACATAGGGATGTCCCCGTAGTTCCTCATAAAAATCCCACCAAAAATGAGGATTGCTTTATGGGTTTTTCATATGGGTCTTAAGGGGCAAACCCATCACATGTATAAACTTAAAAATCTACCTCGTGGGGGCTCGATGAGGCAAATTCGTTTGAAAATACTCTCGGTAAAATGAAAAAACATAATAATAATCCCCTTGCCCAATTATGTTGTCGTTTCAATGAAATCTTTTACATTTGCAACGAACCAACAAGTGTACTTCCTGATATTGTCACAGGGATATTTATCTCTAACGATATTTTGGTCGCACCATGACTAGATCGTAACTTGATCAATAGTATGAATCGGAATTTATAATGTGAATATTGTCGTAAGAAATATATGCTATAATACTGTATTCTAATTGTCAAAAGTCAGGGATAGTGTAGCTTTCAATCTATTATTGACGAATTTTTAAAATCGGTTCGGTAATTACAAATTTTATCTATTTATAATATTAATTCATTCTACAAATAAAAATTGATTTTTCTAATGCATTCCTGACATATAGTTAAATTGTTTATACAATTATATGTGTATAATTATTTTCAATGAATGACCTGATGAAAAAACCTTTAAAAACAGAATTTCGAAATAATATGTGGACTTTTCAATTTCAGTGTTATTTATTTGATTTAATTATTTGTATTAATACGTAATGTCTACTACAAAAAAATAAAAAAAGATTTTACTGATCTAAAGCAAAATGTAATAGCAAAAAGTAAAAAGAAGATATGAATCATCTTGTTTAATTGTGACACTAACACGATCAGCAAATATTAACTGAAATGTTGGCACTTATAATAATAATAACAACACACATAAGACCAGGCGCAAAAATTTGCATAGGTTATTATATTTGTTTGGCACGGAAAAAGTAAATTATATAACGCTTCCAATTTTATTCGTTTTTAGATGACCGAAAACCTTTTCTTCTTTTGTTTACCTTTCGTATACGCTTATCATTAGCGCAATGTAAATTTGACTAATTGAAAATGTAAACATCGGCATTAAGTTTTCTTGAACGTGATATTTGAGTTGTTTGCCAACGGATGTTGCTAGGGAATTTTTTTTTAATGCACTGAACGAATAAAAAACTACATTTACATTACACCGAGAATACCAAGGCACGTACAACGCTAACATACCGAGCCAATGATAAATAATAATTTGTACAAGTTCAAAATAACGCATTGTATAAATAGTGGAATAGGGAACTCATAAGCGCTTGTAAAAAAGAGAGGTGGAGGTCGTTAGGTCACGGGCTCTCTCACACAATTATTCTAGACATGAGAAGATACAAAATTAAAAATTAGTTAGTAAGGAGTAATTTTTAATTAATCGTAAACGTAAATTATTTTCGTACGGGATTTTTTATTTAGAATGTTTGAATTCTTAAAATAAATAATCAAAGAGAGTGATTAATTCGTGTTAATTTTTGGTGTTATAATAGGTACTTCTTTTGATACATTGAGGGCAAAATTTTAGCATGCAACGGAAGTTGCGTCATGCGACAAATCTGCGCACACCGCGCAACTGTCAACGATAACTGTCAGCGGCAACTGTCAACTGTTAGCGGTAATCGAAAACATTAGACCGTCTTAAAATGTTAATATCAAAATCAAATGATCAAAGGTGACGGGTTTGGACCACGTCGCTGATTAATTGTCTCATATTTTGCTTCCTAATTCTTAATAATTTAAAGGATTATGCCATAATGTAATTAATCAAGCACATTTTAAGAAAAAATCGAATCTATGAAAATAGACGCTTCATTGGGACACAGTACGATCAACAATTAACTAAAAGCCATCATTTGTATTCAATTGTTATGTAATTGTTTAATAATTATGATGTATGCAATTGCTAATTGCTAATAATAGGTAGTAAAACGTCAACCAACTTATGCCCTTGAATTAAGATCCTTTTAGAAAGTTCAAATTGAAAACAGAATAGTGGATTTTACACAAAGCAATTTTCTTCTCTAAAGCAGAAAATCTTATTATAACCATGACATTAATTTAGTTTGTAGTAATTGTTTCGTTTACCTGAATTTGTTTTTTATAAGAATCCCTTTTCGTTCATTCGACGTCTATTGGGGGATTTTAAAATATTGCTGAAATGAAGGCGCTATTATCATAGCGTATTGTGTGATGTGATGCCTATTTCGCCTTGTTCCGGAAAGAAGGATTTACTTCGTGATATGATCAAAGCCAAATCAGCAATTGCCGAAATAAGTTCCATTTTGGAATCTAATATTAACGCTGATATACCTACACATTTCGCAAATTGAGCAATTCATAGTTATCTAAATTTTGAACATGTATTTTCTTTGGCAGATATGGTCATTTTTACTTTTAACCAAAAATTTGTATGAATACAAGGTCGATCGTTTTGGATCTCATCAGCGCGTCGCAGGCAGCTCCGACAGAACACAGACCAACTTTTACCTGCTGTCTTAACAGTGCGTTTTAGAAAATACTACAAATGGCGCAGTAAACGCCATCTGTAGCACGATGCATTCTTTTTTATAAATCAGTTAGTTTTTTAACTAAAAGGACTAACTGGTTTAAAGTTCCAAGTGTCTATTCCAAGGCTTGTAATGTCTTTAAGGTGTAAACTATCAATTTTAATGGAGACACTTGTTAATATTATTATTAGAACATTTAAAATGTGCTAATTTTATGTGTCAAATGTTCGCTTAATGGGGCAAAGTTCAAATTATCTTTTTGAATTTTATGTATTAACGTACTTATTTATACCGGAGTATAAAACCTACATTTCCATTCATATTTTAACAATTTTAAAAGGCAATATTTATATTTTCATTTGGATACCATCAACGCAGTATGTACGCAATATAAAGATTATCACCTGCAGTCCGTAAATGTTTTTCCTTCTTCTATTTTTTCTATTTTGTTTTATTTTTAACGTTTTTGTATCACGCAACATACCTATTATTCATATATGTACGAAAGTATCACGTAAATATACATGCATATGTGTAATACGTACATATTGAAGCAGTCGTACTCAGGGTCATCACGTGGGATTGTAATCATTGTTATCGCGCGATGACATGATATTCATGATCATGACGTTGACATAAATACATATAATATAGTGGCGCCAGAGTACAATCCAATTGTGACCGCCGCGCTGATGGTAAAAACCGGTAAAAAACGAGCAGTATTTTTATATATATTCCTATGTGTTTATGTATGAAATTCTTAGTGGATTACACCCATTCACGACACATATGAGTAGTGGGTATTTGATTTTTGACATCGATAATTCACGGTGGTGTATTAAGTAATATAAATTTACTATAGAATAATGTAATTTAGCTTTTTTGCAAACTCTGTGTATAAAACCGTGTAGGATAGGATAAGATAGAATAGAAAATAGTATAAGGTCCTTCGAAAGTTTAAGAGACGTACTTACACACATACATATATTTACCTCTTTAATTAATATTCAATATACTATTATTAATATATATTATAAAAGATACAATTTGCGTGCCGCTAAAACTCAGAAATGAATCCCGGTACGATCAAGGGAGTTATGGTTTAGTAACCCTCTATCTCTCGTCCATGAAGAAGGTTCCCGTTTTTAACTGAAGGGCGTGCTATTGAAGATATACAGGCTGAAAGTTTCGCCCTCTAGAAATTGCTAGAATAGTTCAGAACATGTGAGTGTATTCGAGAGCATTCCACAACATTCCAGAACATTATGGAATGTTGTGGAATGTTCGAGAATACTCTGGCATGTATCAGATTATTGAGAAACGCTCCAGAACACATTTGAATGTTGTAGAATGTTCTAAAACACCTAACTAACTTTTCCCGAGCGAAGTGAGGATAATCCAAATTGTTTAGAATAAATAGAAAAAGATGATTAATTCTTTCAGCTCCTTTTTAACCAATTTCTAATTTGGATGGGCAAAATTTTGCTTTTTACAGTGGTTCAAGTCTATTGTAATTTGATGATATAAAAGCGTGGCAGGATGTCACCTTAATAACTTTTTGCATTGGGCTCCGCATGTCTAAAGATTCGATACTGTATATAGCACAAAAGTTAAACTTTTCTGACGGTTACAGAATACATTTTAAAATTATTATATAAACACATATTTTGGTATTACGAACGAATAGCACCAGAATGAAATATACCAATCAACAGTATCTTCACATCTATCCTATAGCAACATTATATTTACTCAAATAATAAATAAGTAAAGTTCATGTCTGTACAATGAAAGAAATGGAATTTAAGTAGCTTTTATTGTGGGTCTTTTGGGACCTTGCTGTGCACCTATAAACATAACACAAAACCACCGTTTAGTAAATTAGTTTAATAATTTTTAGTTTTCCTTTTTCTTTTAAGCAAATTAATGTATCCGAAGCAAATTAGTAAATGTCACTTTTCTTCTTCCAAAAACAAAAAATACGCATTTAAAATTGTAATCGGCCATTCAACAGGCATGTTTCTAATTTATTGTCTACAACTGTAGGAAGGACCATCTTGAGAGTGAAAAATTTATTAGCAGTAACATTATACAATTCACCGCCCCAAGTGTAAAGGTGCCATGTATGGTCATAGCGATTTACACAGTTAATGACCGCATAAACATGTGTAACTAATTATATGTGACAAATTTTATCACATTGTTTTTAAAACAGAAGTTTTATGGTGACACGTTAAAAATTCTTGATTATATGCTACCATAATTTTAAAGTTGAGAATATGACGCGAGTCAGCTTCCTCATTCAAGGCAAAGATAAGATTTTATCTCTAATGGGATTAAGCTAAAAATAAATTTGTTTTCTAATTAAAAAATTGCTACAATTAAGGTAATTAAATGCTTTATTTTGTTACATTTATTATTATTAAATTTATTTGCTGGAGGTGAATTTTTTACGTTCTACACTAAATTTCAAAATTTATCTGAAAAATAACAATAACCTTACTGCTAAATTAAACATGATCGATATTTTAACGAAATATTTTTTAGTATAACATTAAAAACGTACAACTGTTTCACTATCCATTACTTTAAATTTCTTTAAATGATCTTTTTTCTTCTCACACCCGAACTTTGCTCAAGTAAAACCAATTACTGTATTCTGTGTTACAAAACCATCAGGAAATATGGTAGTATCCATGGCTCACAACGATGTAGCTAATACGGATTTGCATACCACGGAAATTAATTATTTTTTAACGTCAATGAAATTCAATCTCATAAGTTGAAGCTCTTAATACAACAACAGAATAAACTTTAAGTCAAAAAAAATCGGTTGTCTGTAAAGTCGGTTTACTGACGATAATTGAACGTGACAACGTCATAAGAAAATACTGATGGAATGGTTTCATTTTTCAAAAGAAAATTTTAATTTTATTTGTTTGATAGATATTTTGTATGAGTATAGAGAAGGAGGTAAATGGAAATGTATTATTGTATAGCAGCTGTCCACGCGGACGCATCGCTCACTCAAGTAGGAGAGAGACAGATGTCGAACGCTGCCGAACGCGGAGACCGATTGTGCCTCTTTGTCGCTCGTTCCGCGCTCTCGCTTGCACTTCAAGCCTTAAATGGAACGCCTCAGAGCGAGGTAACGCCGCATGAGTCATGTTTTTTCGTGCGTGCAGCCGGCTCCATCGAATTATAAGACGTTGTCACGTCAAAAAGTGAGAGATAGGATTAGGATAGAGTAGAAAAATTGTGGAAGCAGGAACAGGTGTAAAGAGGAGCAGAGGTAGACGAAGAGTAGATTACCTGCTGTTCACAAATGGTTAGGGAAGTGGGTGGCCTGGTTATAGGGAAATGTAAAAATCGACTCAGGAAAGGAATGTGTGGAGGTGTGTGTCTAACCAGTCTTAAAACTTACGCTCGTATTATGATGACAGTGTAAACTGAAGCTTTGAAAGATGAGAAACAGGCAAGGACTCGAAACATCTATTCTACTAATGTGCAGTTTCCCGGTTGATACAATCTAACCACGGCTTAGAAAGAAATGTAATGACGACTTTGTACAAAACCTATTGCATCTTCCACTTATTATTATTATTATTATTATCCTGGACTTCTCAGTTTTCACTGGTAACTTTGAGCAAGTTAAGACGGGCTAATGCCAGAGAACCTCACTTACATCTTTTGGGATATAGAAACCAATTCTCTGTTCTTAAAATTTAGGGAGCTAACGTATCTTCTTGTCCCTCTTTTTATCAAATCTACTTTTCGTGCCTATTTTCAATACCTTCATCCTCCATATTTCCTCCCTGATATCCTCTTCATTTAGCCTCTTCTTATATTTTACTATCCTTTTTAATACTTCTTTACACGTTTAGTCTTCCTTCATATTACAATCATCATTAGCTTATTACGTACTTCATTAAATAATAATTAATCAATTCTCACCATTTTATTTCTCATTAAGTTAATTATTTAATTTTACTTAACGTTCTGCGAGTTGAATAGGTACTACATAGTTTATTTGAATGCCACCGTATAATTTTTCGACGTCCTCTGCACCAGGTCGTAAAAGAATTTTTTAACGATCGGCCACGAGTCGTGATAAAATTTTAAATAGTTTCCAGTTTAAGTATGAACGGGCATGTTGTACTGTACGTAATACATGTAATGTAATAGTGGCGCCTCGAAAGCCGCAATAGAGGTGTCATGAACTTACCACCTACGTACGGTCTCGAACGCTCGTTTGAGACGTGTCGGTCGCAATTTTCGTTAATCGACACTTAAATATAAACAAATGCATTAACATCGCGTAATTCGAGTTATTTTCACTCTGGCGCCAGAACAATTCAGTTTACGAAACGGTCGATTCTGACTTGTTTCCGTAACAGTTTGAATTACTCACACTTATCACGAATTAAAGTGTAATTGTTGATGAACGCTTTATACGTGAATGAAGATAAGCAATTTAACAAACTGTCTGTTGAACGCAATTTATCTTTTGAATGAAAGTAATAAAAAGCTGTAATACTTGCAATTTGTTATTTAATTTTTATCCCAAACATTTAAAGAAATTAACAGAAATATCATCATCATCACAAGGTCGTCAGTCCTAAGACTGGTTGGACACGCACCTCCACTCATTCCTATCCTGAGCTAATCTTCGCATTTCTCTGAAGTTAGAACATCTTATATCCTTAACTATTTGCGAACAGTTATCTAATCTAGGTCTACCTCCACCTCTCCCGTTTCTGCCTCTCATATGTCTCTGACTAGGCCTTCATGCTTGAAAAGGTGTCCTACCAACCTATCTCGCCTATTTATTATTGCCTTCCATAATCCTTTGTTCCCCTATTCTTTTTAAATACCTCTTCACTTCTAACCTTCTCTATCCACGGTATCCTCATCATTCGCCTGTAACACCAAATTTCGTACGCTTCTACCTTTTTTCACAATTGCACAATTCCTGCCCGGCAAAATCACTAACCACTTAACTATCAAGACCAGAAACGTTTTTCAAGAAAAACGAACGTAATGGTTTGTACATTTGAGCATTGGGTCTTAAGAATTGCAATGTAGTGTATACCTATCTGCTCTTGGGGTGTGTAAATAAGAATGGTATAAATAGAGACTTTCCATTTATTTGTCCATTTTTAGCATGCAACTTCATGTACGTACTTAGGGACCAGTTGGCGTACCATTCAAAAACAATTAAAACTACAAAAATATACGATTCGTAACCAACAGAAAATGCCAAAAGTTATTTTAAACGTGTTAATTTTCGAAATACATATGTTTATTTCTCCAAGTCAATATTTATATAGTTAGATATAGTTTACAAAATGTTATTAATTGAATGATCATAGGTATAGGTAACATATTGCTTAATTTTTCTGGCAATCGTATTAATTTTTTTGGCTTTGAAGCACTGATGTTCATTTATTATATGATTGGCAGTTTAGATTTTTAACAGCTCCGTGGCCTCAATTAAATGACTCTAATTATTGAAAGATGTTGACGGTTTTTTACAATATTAATGCGACAAATTGTTATTAGTCAACTTTCATTTCTGTCTGGGAAAACAACCTAGACAATTTACAAAATTTGGTTCGTGTTTATTGTCAGACGAATCACACCTGTTTGACTATTATAATTTTATCCATTACCTTTACTTGCCAAATCCGATTGTTTAAAGATAATCCTGGATGGCATAACAAAATAAAGTAATTTCTAAATTGTTTCATCATTATTACACATACTTATTTAAAAGAACAATAAAAATTTTTTACNTTTTCTATTTTACTATAAAAATTCTTTTTAGATTTGTAGAACTTACTTTAAACTAGGTTTACATACATCAGCATCTATGTGGACATAAAATACCGGTACACTAAACTGTGCATGCAGATGCTCAAAATAAAGTAATTTCTAAATTGTTTCATCATTATTACACATACTTATTTAAAAGAACAATAAAAATTTTTTACTAAGCAACAAATTGTTATTCTCATCCGACACTGGCAATATTATTTTTGTAAAATGTTTGCATACTTATTGAGTTTTATTTTAAATTAACATTTTTAGGCGATACCTATGCTATGTCTTTAAATTAAACAACGAGGCCATCTAGATTATACTGCGTAATCCTATTTTGACGCTTCAGATGCATTCAAGGATCTTAATTTACTAATAAAATGATAATTCTTGATTAATTCAAAATATAGCAACAGAAATGTTTTAAGGATTTACGACAGAAGTCCATTTTTTATTTTTAATTATACCGTCGAAATTTAGATATTAGGAAAAAGTTGTTAAACGTTAGAAGCGTTTGAAATGTGGTGATACAGGCGAATGATGAGGATACCGTGGATAGAAAAGGTTAGAAATGAAGAGGTATTAGAAAGAATAGGAGAACAGAGGACTGTGGAAGTAAGAAATAGGCGAGATAGGTTGGTAGGACACCTTCTCAGGCATGAAGGTCTATTCAAAGACATATTAGAGGCAGAAACGGGAGTTAGGAGGAGTAGAGGTAGGCCTAGATTAGATTACTGTTCGCAAATAGTTAAGGATGTGGGTTGTTCTAGTTTTGGGGAGATGCGAAGATTAGCTCAGGATAGGAAAGAGTGGAGGTGTGTTTCAAATGCAAACAATTTAAATGATCACTCTTGCACTTATATCTTCCTATTTATTGATATTAGGATTTTAATACAAGATTGTGTTTGATAATAATTTAAAACAGTTTACATTGAAACCACTCTTTCTTTCTTCTGCTTTTCGATTTAATTTTGCTCCAATTCACCATCATGTCCCTGCTAAATATTTTTTTTTACTATTCCAAGAAGCCACATCCTTCAATATACATACACATACTGCTATTGTACCTTATATTTTTTACATTATTAAAAACTCTTATCCTTGTTCCAGTTAAAGTAAGTATAAAAGGCAAGACCTAAAATTGTTATTACTTTAAACAATTGCAATGTATTCGTTTTAACTTTTATACAAACAAATGTATTAAATTCAGCTGATACAAGTGTGTCGAACATACATACGCAAGGTGAGTATTATAGCAGTTTGATTTCAAGAAAGACAATTTACAATTGACGTTAAATAGTCATTCCTTCATATTCTGACACACCTCGAACATTACGTGACTCTGTTAGTAATTTATAATGACGGATGCTCACATGCTAATGCCTCTTCATAAAGATGAGAACAAAACGGCTTAATACCTAAGTGAACATAATTTACACATGGATATTTTACAAATAGCGTTCGCGACTACATGGTCGTTCTAAGTACATAAACACGTTTTAAAACAAGGTATCCTCATGAAATTCATGGCAAATAAAGGAGATGTAAAGGTGCATACTGACTTGCACTAAAGCCGCCATAGAGAGGATATTTTCTAGCTGCAGTTTTAACGGTTAAATTCGACATAGAGATGCTTCGACGTTAAAGATTATGTAGAGAGAGAATATGGTTTATCACGTCACTTTTTTAAACATAAATGACGACCGAGTACGTTTCCATCTTCTAATTTTCCATCCATTTTTTTTTATTTGTCATTATACAACTACCTCTTTCCAATCTCTTTTTTTACATCCTTTTTGCTTTTTTCTGTTATTGATCGGCTATGCTAAAAAACTTTTGGTTTGGTTTGGTTTGGTTTAGTTTAGTTTGATTAACAATTGGATTCAGGTTGTTCAAGAATAGATAGACTTATAATAGAACACTGACACTGAAGACCGATACTCCTGGATTAGGGCAATTTTAATACCGAATTGGCTTTAACTATTGCATTAAATAATTACTAAACTCCAGAAAATACGACTTTATTTCGAGCGGACGGATGGCGAATATTGGTTTAGTTTAGTTAAAAACTTAGACGCCTGCACCATACAAAACTGCAGAGAGGAATTACAAAACAAAGCAAACACAAACGCATATGCAATACATATACTGCTGATAATTTGTCGAAATGGCAATTTTCGGATTATCGGTTGCCACTGACAGGTTAGCTTCTGAACCCGCTTGAAATGACTTCTTTTAGACGTATCAACCATGGGTCACATGTCGCGCGTAACGCTGTAACGCGTGACGTTACACTTTTCGGTTTTATACCCTAATAAATTTCTTTCCTACCGTTGATAAAGAAGTTTCACTTCAAAAAAAAAAAACTTTTGACTGTTTCATTCCCACCAGCTACTCCTGTTAGTGGGTGAGAAATACTTCCTAATTGCGCCGTAGGGTAGGAAGAAGGACGAAATGAAGACAAAAGGGAGTGAAATATTATCTGTGGAATATTATTACCCCAGCATTTGTCTAAGTGATCCAAGGAAACCACTTAAAAACCTAGACCAGGCAAACGAACCCAGAATTGAACCGGTGTCCTACCGAATGCTAAGCAACGGTTTCGACCTCTAGGTCATACCACTCAGTTATGCTTTGCGCGCTTGATTTATGTACAAAAAGGATTAGTGAGTCCAAGGTGAAATCCTATGCACAAGGACACTATATGCCTCTTGCTGGTTTCTTATCATTTGTAATCATCGAAGTATTTTTAAGACCTCTTGATCGAACGGTCATTTTGACGTTTTTAGAGGCATTTATAAAGGGCTTATTAATATTGGACGCTCGTAGCTTCAGAACCTCAACGAATCTCAAGTGGCAAACATGCTGAGGAACCTTCAATTGTCCGCCCCTACAGTGAGAAACAGCCACTGTGGAATTACATCCTTCAAATTTTTCCTTATTGGGATATTTGTTTTCTCTAAAATTGGATACCTATGTAATAAGATATCAAATAATATGTTTTCAGTATTTCAAAAAAGATAATAAAAACTACGATTAATATTGAAATACCTTGCCCATGTCAGTCTATCATACTTAGGCGATGTTTTTAATTACTACATTTACAAGTAAAAGCAATCACAAAAATTTTTACGGTTTTTGAGTCTTAATAAACGTACGCATATGTGTATAGTTTGCTTTTTTTAATCCGAAAACCCATAAAATCTAATTCAAATGAATTTCACTGGCGCCTAACTAATTATAGCTACTGAGTTGACCTCTGATGTGTACAAACCACTGAAAACGTTGGAGAACGTTTTTTTATGTTTTCTTGATTAATTAATGTTGTTTAGCTTAAGCTGCTAATAAAAGAATCGTTGGCTTGTATTCTTCGAGGATAACAGGGTCTTAGAGACTACAATCGATCTAACTAATGGAAATTGTTTAACGATTAAAGCAAATAAAGACGATTCTCGCTTGGAGTTTTACTGCGTTTTTTCTTTTTTGTCATATAAATTGATGTTTTATTCTAATGCCTAGCAATTTGATTTATATTAAATAAAAAAAAACTGTACCTAGTAACGAAAAAAACTTCACTGATTTTGATGGATTTTAACTTGCCACTACAATGTAATAGGTCCTTTTATAGGTTTATAATAAGGACGAGTGCACAATAATGATTCTTTCACAATTAAATCATTTAAAAGATGCTTCATCATAATTAGCGATATATCTCATGGATGGTGTTAAAATGTGAAATGTTTTTTCGGGTGACTTACTGTAATTATCGCCGGGGCATACTTTGCAGCAGCGCCCAGGGGCTAAAACTGGTTCATCGCAACTTGGAATGGGGCACTCTTTCTTTATATTTCTGCATTGAACCCTCGCCACAATTCTTCGCTTTTTGTGAAACTGAAACAAAAATACTAATCAAAACGAAATATGAATTTCAATGAAGTGTTTGATGTCAAATGTGTATGGGCTTTTTTGGGTACTCATCACAGGGATCTTTCCAACTGATTCTGAGTGCATGGCGTCAGTTGTCAAATGCACGTATAAGTATTAACCTTGCCACGTCCTTAACAGACGAAGGCACACCCCGTATATGTGCTACACAAGTTTGAGAACAGTCTCTTTTGCCATTTATGTTTACAAATGCAAGGGAACTGGTTGCATTTGCTCCATCACTGAAAGATATTCGCAGGCGGTTCAGAAACGTACATAATTGGTATGAGATTATTGCTAGTACGTGATCAAAATATCATCGGCCTTCTGAAGGTTTTACAAACATCTTTTGTTACAGTTAATACGAGAACAGTTCGAAAAACAACTGGAAAGTTTATTACTTAGTTTCCAGTTATTTTAACATTTTGCAAGACTAAACACTTCCGAAGCAAATATTCATAAGCACCTTTTAATTTTTAAGTCCCGTTCACACCTCCAAATTTTACTAGTTACTATAGTTTTTGGGGCTGCGACATGGTAGCGGGTAAGGAACGAGGTGGATGAAGGAAAGAAGGCGGGGAAAGCTTCCTATGAAGGAGAGCCTAGACATAAATTTTCGTGAAGTAGTCGTAAAACGTTTACATCATATAATTCACAATTATTCTTAAAGAAACATCAGGAAAAGACTATGAAAAGAAAACAAAAGTAAATAGTGAATTTTTGCGAAAGCGATGCAGAAGCGGAAGTGTAAAGATTTTAGGTGATTCTTTAATGCAGTGGCCATGCGCCCTTTTCGATAATGTTTTATTACAGTTTTGCATTTAGAACTTGCATCGTTAATATCAACAAAATAATTCCAAATGGAACTTTTTCTGGCTTCAAAATTGCACTTTTAAATTAAAATTTACACCACTGATCAAACACTATACAAAATAAATAAACGCTAGAACTGTATTAGTATTTTCGCGATGAAATTATTAGGAAAACTGGCTAAGGGGTAGCTGAAAGTTCTGGACGTCTTTAGATTAAAGTAGGGAACTAAAAAGAGAATAAAATTTGGAAAATATCAACATACGAAATACTACGCCCTTCCCTGCATCTAATACTAATAATATAACCAAAATAGCTACATTTTGTAGAATAACCTCAAATTGGGTTTTTTGTTTCCACATATTCCTCATTGAGGGAATCATCTGCAACCCCCTGCTCTCCTCCTCCCGTTGATACTCGCCGATATGCCTCAGACATCTCAAGCCAAATTTTTCGTTCAGTTATTACCGATATTTTTAGCCAAAAAGCATTTGAACCATGCTATATCACAATGTGCGAATGAAAGTTTGTAAGGAGGTGTTTATTCTAATTTTGTATTATGCGAATAAAGTCTTTCGCGTATTGAATGCCCCGCGTAGGTCAATGAGATAGTAACTTTATCGACGGCGTGGCGCAATTGGAAGCAAATCTTGATGATTGACTTACCGGGACACATTCGCATTTCATGCAGTACAACACCCCAATCGGAACTCCAAGGTCTGGCACCCACTGCGATCCAAGTTCTTTTACTTCTTTTCCAAATACGCATTCTGAAACACAAAAAGGAAACGTTTGTGTAAAACTAAGGATGTAAGATACGAGAAAAAAAATTACAATCGTCCTACTGTTCAATGTAATTATCTTAGTGACCTTAAAGAGTAAATTAATACAAATAGTTCTATGTATTGGAACTTTAAACTGCCTGGTGAACAAAAGAAGAAAGAATTTTATCGCTTCGTAGCCAAATTACAAAAATGTACATCTCATATTTATGTCATGGCCGTCTTGTGTATACCATTCAGTTACAGTTTATATAGTTTTTTTATTTAAATTGCAGAGTACACTAAACTGTGCATGCAGATGCTTCACTATCAGATCTTCGATAAAGGAAAAACAGTTCCAATTTTAATTTCTTTGACACGTTTAATAGTTGAAGTTCTTAGTGAAGCAATATTGCAACCAAGAATTCAAAAATTTAATAAAACATAAAAAACATCAATCTATAATAATTCATTAACTTCGATTGATAAATAATTGTCGATATGTCTGATACGTCCGTTTTTCTCATAAAATTGTTTTAAGTGGGAATCTTGGTAAAGTAATAAATCATAATGTCGATGAGCGGCGCTCTTTACAGTAGCACTCAAATGTATTTACGTAAGAGTTCTAGAAGGTCGTAACCATTTTTTATTATTTATTATATTTTTCTGATTGAAGACTTGAAGAGGGTTAATAATAAGACCTACAAAATTGCAGTTCATTCATTTTCATGCTGCATGGAAGAAATATGCCCAAATTTAATAGACAAACGGGATTCGTATATTAAGAAATCAATAATTAATAATTCTTATGTGGTTGTACTATCGTGTTTTAATACTCATTTCCAAGTTATGTCTCGAGGTGGTACCCACCTTCCCTGTTGAGACTGATCGGGTGTTTGTGTTTTCCTGATGACCATGGGGCTCTCTATGGCTAGCATTTTTGTCTGGTCGATTTGAATGTCTTGTGACCCGAAACTGTTCTATCAAGGCTGATTTGCTGTAATGTTTCAGTCTAACAGACCTCTAATGTTTTTTCATCCTTGTTACGATCAATCTACCTGCTTCTCCGATATAGACCTTTCCACAGGAGCATGATATCCGGTAGGCTCTCAATTTCCAGCGGAATAAAACCCTTCACTCTCGCAGGATGGTTTGTAATAAGTTTATCACAAGTGTTGAAGATTGTCTTGACGCCTTCCTTCTGCAGAATTCAGCTGATTTTGTCCGTGACTCCTTTGATGAATGGTAGACAGGCTGTGGACTTCGACTTTTCTTCGGTGGTCATGAATTCCGATCTGTGAGGTTGTAGATATTTCCATATTGTGCGAAGTTCCTTGTCTAAAGATGCTGGTTCTGAAATAGCGACGGCCCCATGCACCAAAGATATCGGTTTGTATTTCTGATGCAAAGAAAATGTGTTTCTATGGCAACCGAGAGATTATACGATCTCTTTGTATAAACTGCCCGAACCTTAATTACGGGTGTACATTATAACTTACGATCATACATATGTATTCGCATATTGTAGACACATAAGTGCAAAGTATATGTACAAATATGTAAGCATGGGCATGTCGAAGGTTATAAGAGGGGTGAAGGTGGGGTCGTGTGCATTTTCCTTACAATGGGTGTACGCCCACTGGAAAGGTTGACAATCGGCATTCTAAACAATTTATGAGTTTACTATACCTAACATATATGTATTACGTTCATCTATCCTTATTAATAAAGGCGAGTGGTTTTACGATTTAATTACGATAACTACTCAAAAAGCCGCTTACTTGCCGGATAGATTTTTATCGAATTGTTTGAGTTTTATTCCTAACGACTCTTGATCTTTAATCATCAATAACAATTATTATTATATTCCAAGTTGATATCCATTTATTAAAAGCTTCAACGATCACAACTTGTGCGTATTCTCTTGCCACTGAGACGAGTGTTCGTTGCGCACAAGCAGGAGGAAGTTTCTCCATCTCCTTCATCGTAAAGTAAGCCACAGTTTCGCATAATTTGCATTAACGACTGATGCTATGCAATTTTGCTTCAGTGAATGAAGTTGTATGAATCTGCTAGTTTACTGCATCTAGATCTTGACTATGACACCGGTGCTTCCCTTTAAGAAATTTTAATACCTTCTTGACATTATTAAAAAAAAACAATTGGGTACTTGACCTCTATCGTTTTCTCTTTGGTTTTCAACAATTACTGGCCGTGCTCTTAGAATTATTAGATATCTACTTCCTTGATGGTTTTACGCGGTTGCTTGTTTAAAGTCTCGTCTATGCTGAGACTTACATCTTCCATCTCAATTTGGCTGATTTGAAAAGGGCTGCAATTATTTATCCAATGCAATATGCAGTTGTGGTGAACTTTGTCACAAATTCTGGTGAAACATCATACGTTATTTATAATATTATATATAGACTTATAATTAGACAACTTCAACCAGGGAACGAGTACTTTGCGACCTTTACAATTATTGAAAATGACCTTTTCATACACCTGCGCCATATTGATGAACTGAATTGAATTATAATATTTTTCCATAATAATTCAAAAATCACTTGAGTTAGGTATTTATGTACGCCGATCATTCCTAAAGTGTGGTACGTGGTGCAGCACCACTGCGTCAGCTCAACGAGCAGCTCAAATTCTTTCGATGGTGAAAAATGAGAAGAAACTTCGTTGCTTTTGATAATAAAGCCCCAGATTTTGATAATCCCCACTAAATATAATTTTTGTCTCTTTATCTCTCGATATACTTAGTTATTTTGATTGTCTTATTGTACTTACACGATTTCGTTTTCTTATTACCTACTTTTACAATGTTTATTTCTTACAGGAAGTGCTCAGTGAAACAAATATTGGACAACTTATTACAGAACCATTGTTACGTTATTTACGTTACGCATATACAAATTGTAAGTAATGTAATATTTGGATTCATCTTTTCAAAAAAAAAAAGTTGGAATTGTTTGAATGAATGAATCGAGTTCAATTCGTAGTCGAAACAGCGTCAGATTCGGGCAACGAAATGAAGAGACAAGTTGTCTAGCACAAGACATAGTAGGTACGTACGTACAATTAGAAAGGTCAGAGCAAAATTAAATGTCTACTTATAAATAGACAATATGTATGTCTCTTTGTTTGTATGCAATACGAACTCGCATACCTAACTATAATACTCTATATATATTTTATTGTAGCTGTTGTATCATATTTAGACAGTCAGTGCTCTAACTGGATTACGCCCCGAGCGTTTTAAGAAAATACAAAACGCATGAGTCAGTCAATGTATTTTTGCAGTTATAAAGAGGTTACTTGGTTACATAATTTTTTTTGTATTATAAAGAGTGATTTAGAGAGAATCGTTTGATGTTTTACCGCCGAAACATGACAGGATGGTACAAAAATGATTAAATAATTTTTTTATAGAATGTTTTAAAAGGCGATGAAAACAATTTGGCTATACATAATCTACAGTCAATGTATCTCCTAGATTTTTATTTCGCTTATTCGTTTTGCACTCTNTTATACGATCTCTTTGTATAAACTGCCCGAACCTTAATTACGGGTGTACATTATAACTTACGATCATACATATGTATTCGCATATTGTAGACACATAAGTGCAAAGTATATGTACAAATATGTAAGCATGGGCATGTCGAAGGTTATAAGAGGGGTGAAGGTGGGGTCGTGTGCATTTTCCTTACAATGGGTGTACGCCCACTGGAAAGGTTGACAATCGGCATTCTAAACAATTTATGAGTTTACTATACCTAACATATATGTATTACATTCATCTATCCTTATTAATAAAGGCGAGTGGTTTTACGATTTAATTACGATAACTACTCAAAAAGCCGCTTACTTGCCGGATAGATTTTTATCGAATTGTTTGAGTTTTATTCCTAACGACTCTTGATCTTTAATCATCAATAACAATTATTATTATATTCCAAGTTGATATCCATTTATTAAAAGCTTCAACGATCACAACTTGTGCGTATTCTCTTGCCACTGAGACGAGTGTTCGTTGCGCACAAGCAGGAGGAAGTTTCTCCATCTCCTTCATCGTAAAGTAAGCCACAGTTTCGCATAATTTGCATTAACGACTGATGCTATGCAATTTTGCTTCAGTGAATGAAGTTGTATGAATCTGCTAGTTTACTGCATCTAGATCTTGACTATGACACCGGTGCTTCCCTTTAAGAAATTTTAATACCTTCTTGACATTATTAAAAAAAAACAATTGGGTACTTGACCTCTATCGTTTTCTCTTTGGTTTTCAACAATTACTGGCCGTGCTCTTAGAATTATTAGATATCTACTTCCTTGATGGTTTTACGCGGTTGCTTGTTTAAAGTCTCGTCTATGCTGAGACTTACATCTTCCATCTCAATTTGGCTGATTTGAAAAGGGCTGCAATTATTTATCCAATGCAATATGCAGTTGTGGTGAACTTTGTCACAAATTCTGGTGAAACATCATACGTTATTTATAATATTATATATAGACTTATAATTAGACAACTTCAACCAGGGAACGAGTACTTTGCGACCTTTACAATTATTGAAAATGACCTTTTCATACACCTGCGCCATATTGATGAACTGAATTGAATTATAATATTTTTCCATAATAATTCAAAAATCACTTGAGTTAGGTATTTATGTACGCCGATCATTCCTAAAGTGTGGTACGTGGTGCAGCACCACTGCGTCAGCTCAACGAGCAGCTCAAATTCTTTCGATGGTGAAAAATGAGAAGAAACTTCGTTGCTTTTGATAATAAAGCCCCAGATTTTGATAATCCCCACTAAATATAATTTTTGTCTCTTTATCTCTCGATATACTTAGTTATTTTGATTGTCTTATTGTACTTACACGATTTCGTTTTCTTATTACCTACTTTTACAATGTTTATTTCTTACAGGAAGTGCTCAGTGAAACAAATATTGGACAACTTATTACAGAACCATTGTTACGTTATTTACGTTACGCATATACAAATTGTAAGTAATGTAATATTTGGATTCATCTTTTCAAAAAAAAAAAGTTGGAATTGTTTGAATGAATGAATCGAGTTCAATTCGTAGTCGAAACAGCGTCAGATTCGGGCAACGAAATGAAGAGACAAGTTGTCTAGCACAAGACATAGTAGGTACGTACGTACAATTAGAAAGGTCAGAGCAAAATTAAATGTCTACTTATAAATAGACAATATGTATGTCTCTTTGTTTGTATGCAATACGAACTCGCATACCTAACTATAATACTCTATATATATTTTATTGTAGCTGTTGTATCATATTTAGACAGTCAGTGCTCTAACTGGATTACGCCCCGAGCGTTTTAAGAAAATACAAAACGCATGAGTCAGTCAATGTATTTTTGCAGTTATAAAGAGGTTACTTGGTTACATAATTTTTTTTGTATTATAAAGAGTGATTTAGAGAGAATCGTTTGATGTTTTACCGCCGAAACATGACAGGATGGTACAAAAATGATTAAATAATTTTTTTATAGAATGTTTTAAAAGGCGATGAAAACAATTTGGCTATACATAATCTACAGTCAATGTATCTCCTAGATTTTTATTTCGCTTATTCGTTTTGCACTGTCATAATAGATTTTTCACAGGCGATAAAAGTATGAATACACTTCTAAAAAAAAAAATATACGGCAAACTAGAAACGTAAGTAGTCGAAAACAACATTTTATTTTAAGATTGTCCTATGCATAACTGAATTAATCCTTTTTGAAGTGATATTTAGCTGAATTACTAAAGTCATGCAACCAAATGAACAATGAACATATATGCTACAAAAAAGAAGTTTTATAAAAAGAAAAATCGCTATTAACCGTCTTGAACTAACCGAACTCTCAAATCTTTTGCTATATATCATTCGAATGAAACATAGGCGTAATGCCCTTAGTAGTAGTTCCATAGGACGGTTTTCAATTCCATGGCTAGTTGTTCAGCTAAGGGATCTTAAAATTGATCAATATAGATTTTGGCCAAGTGGCTATTTCTTGACCGATTTTTTTAATGATTGAGAAGTCAATTTTCTAACATGTTTAATAATAATTGAAGGAATTCTTTTGAAAGCACTTGAAAATAAAAAAGATTTGAAAGTCGAAAATAATCATGTTTTTTTCTGCGGAATATGAAAATTGAATCAAAGTGTATGTGCAAGCTTAAATTAGTCAGAACAGAGTTACATATACTTACTTAAAATTAAACAAAAAGTTAGAAAATTCGTTCAACTTCGATGCACTATTGAGCATGGAATCAAAATCGGTCAATTTCTGCAATAATTTCTAATCTCGAAAGATGTTTTAAATCGGAGTAATTTTTCTTCTTTAAATACAACAGCAAGTACCTATATAGACGAGAAAACAATGCGTCACTTCCCATCTACATAATAATAATTCTAATTTAGTACGCGATGACGTGTTTCTATTAGGGGACAGGCGGTCTGGTCAGGTGGATTTTCAGTCCTAGAATAACAGACATTTTAGTCGAATAAAAGTCAGCCAGTGTTTATTTTTGATGGACCGAAACAAATTAATTTCGCTGTCGTCAACCAGCAGTCACGGGAACAAATTTTTTGAACTGATTAGCTGGTCACACCCACAAAAAAAAAACATGTGAACTGAATGACTTCTAATACAATAGATAACTTGGGAGAAAGAATCGCTCCCCCGTTTTTATTGACGATATAAAGAAGTTTTTAAATGTAAAAGGTTCAAGCGCTGAAGGTTCTTCAAGTACTTCTGAAAATCGTAAATAATATGCATACATATATATAGTGAGCACAAGATCCGTCAAATTCCGTAAAGATGATCGATTTAAATGTTTAAGAACTAGAACTTTATAGAATTTTATCCAAGATTATTAAACAGTTTTAAAGATATTTGCAAATTAAAATGCTAAAAAAACTAATCACACCGATTGCTGTAAACACCTCCCATAAAGTATCTTATTTTCTAGAGCTAGCCGAGTATAAAAACGTTTAACTAAAAGATCGAATTGTGTTATGTTATCATGGAACCAGAATCATTGATTAAAAATCACCAGCTTTGACGTGTTGGAGGTGGTAGAAAACAATGGAAAAAATGGGTGGGTCCAAATGTCTGCATTCGAAGCATAATTGGTTGCTTACACACTAATGACAAGTGATAACTATTAAATTTTAATGTGTATAGTTGTTTGAATATATATATATATATACCTACGTTTAATAAAGTAAAGTACATTATAATTAAGTAACATTAACGAGAATGGTTTCAAGTGAAACACACCACCGACAAAGGTATTTACGATATTAGAACGGGTTACCCCTGGTAGTAAAATATTTTAGTTTTAACCAGAAGTTACTTTTCTCATCATATTGATCGATAATTATTAAATACTTTTTTTCAGACATCTAAACGCATTCCTTTATTATTTATGTTCTTACTCAAAAATATCCACGACGTTAGCAACTTCTGCACACAAACATTAGAGTGCAGAAACACCCACTTCTAGTTACAGTATATCTTGTATTTCAGCAACGTGTTCGATAAATAAAATAAAAAGTGTGCTGAAAATAATTTCTTGCTTTTGATTATGCTACTACGTATTTTCAGTAAGTACTTACATAAGTACGTAATAAACAATCTGAACAGTGAAAAATACAAATATGAAAACACGATAATCCACTTAGCTTACGCATAGGATAGCCTTCTTAAAATATGCCGTATGCATCTGTAATCCCCTTAATCTACGCTCTATAATATTTCGGAACATAGTAAGAATGTTTCAAAATTACACACAGATAAAAAAAAATCCAAAACAACTCATTTTTTATGAGCAGTACCTCATTGTTGGGAGATTCCCAGGACAATATTTCTCTCCGAGCAACTGCTCCTTAATCCTTAATAAATAATTTGAACATTCAAATAAACAAATCTGATCACCTTTCTAAGAATTTTATTAGTAATAAAAACGGACTAGATGATCATGATGATAAACGCTATTGGGTGTGCCAAGAATTTGGATTTTCTTTTATTTGCTGTTTCTACATTCTTTTGGAAGTGTTTTCCTATAAATACAATACATATGTATGTACACATTTATATGTGTCGATGTGTACATATTCAGCCTATTTAGAGACGCAAAAAAAAATTTCAAAACTTATATACTTTGTAGGTAATTGCTAGGAGAAAACTGCAACATAAACTAAAAAGAGACTCACCCTAAGCTAATTAGGGTGTATGAGTTACATTATTATTCTTTTACCACAATCTCTATTTTGCTATATTTTTTATGCAGAAGTTCGTATGTCAAAAATCATCTAATTGTTGGTTAATGTGTTAATAAAATGCTATAATACAACTAATTACGAAGGAGCTATAGAAAATTTGGGTTAAGGAAAACTTTGGATTTACCTAACTGATTTTTCTGTTGTTTTCCGTAACATAATATTGAGTGATGCCGCAGTGAAAAGTTATGGTGGTAAAAGTTCCTCTTAAAAACTTGATCTATTGATTATCGCTGCGGCTAATTTTTCCAATAAAAATTAATAGAATTAAAAAGGTAATTTATAATGTAAAACCCGCACTTTAATCTAAAACGAAAGAAATTCGAGTTAGTTTTCAATCTACCGAAAACAATAATATAAGTATGCCTACATATGTCAAGGAAACACAAAACAAAGTAGTTGGAAAAAAAATTTGTTATAGAAGTACGAATTAGAAATTCAAGTGTATTATAAATTAGAAAGTCTTAACTGAAAAGATCTATGACAGACAGTAAAAATTGATGCTACATTAAATACCTTGTTCCTCCACCAAAAATGCTTTAACAAAATGTTACAAATAAACTGTTTAAACGTAACTGAATATCACCTTATAAACGCAAGCATTAATTATAATTATATACTTTTAATTAAATAAAATAAATAATGTCGAAATTTTAAAATATGCACTCATAACAATATGCTTTTTTTTAAAACTGAATTCTTTAAATTGAAGGTGACGGGCTACAATAATGTAAAATTGATTTGACAGGGAAAGTTCTTTTCCTTGAAACTAACGAGGTAGGAAATTGTTGTTTCATCCATTAAATTACACACGATTATGAGATATAATGGCAGAAAAACAACAAGTATTTAACATGTAGTTGTCGATGGATAGCAATTACTTCATTTACAAGTGCACACCATATACTACATATACAAACAGGGACGGACGTCATCGTAAAAAGTGCTCTGTTTAACTGGAACTTTGTAAAGCAGAGCAATTTTATTTTATTTTTTTCCCTCTTAAAGAACGAACAAATTGGGTTACATACCATTTCGCCCTGCAACAATATGTTTAACACTCATTATAATGAGAAGCACGTAACGCAGTGGACACTGATGTTAACGATGAGAAGACCTCGCGTTCAATTGTTAGTTTTATTTATTTGAAAACAATGAAATTTATTTTCTATTTTACTATAAAAATTCTTTTTAGATTTGTAGAACTTACTTTAAACTAGGTTTACATACATCAGCATCTATGTGGACATAAAATACCGTTGAAAAATGTAAAACAAAAAGGCAGTCCGGCCGAATTTTCATTTACGGCGAAATAACAATAAATTTTATAGTATTAAGCGCTACTAAAAGGGTTCTACTAATGAAATTAAATTATAAATATTCTTGTTTTTAAAAAGGACCGTTTAAAACGTAACCTTATGAGTAGGTATTTTATCATTTTTAGTAATCAACAGCATTTTCCGATAATTTGCAAAATTAACTTTTCAACTTTTTTTTCTCATGAGCATTTTTATGTTTTGCAGGTCTTTTATAAACAGAAACGAAAAATAAGTTGTCAAAATTGAGATTATAGCTTAGTAGCTTGAGTACAATGGGAAAGCGCCCCTGTTTCGAATTATCTATTCAAAAGTATAAAATATGAATACTTTTTTCTATTACTTACTCCTTGTTATTTCTACATTCAACTGAACGTTTCTAGTCAACTCATAACCAAAAGTGATCAAATTGTTTATTATTTAATAAAACACTTTATAAACCACCTTATTAAACTTACTCTGCTCTTATATATTTAGCCTTCTTTGAGGAATTTGAAAGTATAAATTACCTTATTTTACAAATGTTCATTTAGTTGCTCTTCAATACCCCGTCGTATTACTTTAAAACATCCCGTTATATTGAGTATGGAACGTTAGTTTTTTACTAAACACTCAAGTGGCATATAACTATCCATAATAACATTATGCAGTCACCTTTTTATCATGAACATTATCTTAAAATGAAATAATATGTCCCGGTCGGTCAGTTTCCATAATATATAGGGTGCCCCGTAAATAACGGACAACCTCTCGGCCTCGTAATGAATGACCACAAGGACATTCAAAAATTTTAATTGCAAGGTTTTTCTTATGGTGTTTGGCTTCATTCGTAAAACAAATCCATTAGTCGCCATTGATAACGGATTTCATAATTCTTCAATTACACATGGAAGCCTGCGAATGAAAGTTATCTTTATCTAATACATTGCATGTTACATACCATCTATTTGTTTTAATAAACAGCTTTATGGTGAAACTAATTGTTTCTTAACTTCTGCTACGTTTTGTGAGCGGTAAATAGAATAGATACAAGCTCCAGATCGCAAAGTATGGAGAAAACTTATCACAGGTGGGAATTGGTGTGTTCCTTGACGTTTTCCACTTCTTGGTGGCCCGACGAAGAGGCAGACATAAGAAAATATGATACAATGCTCCTTCTTACTTCGAACTGGTTTCATTTTTAAAGAGCCAACAGTAAAGTGCAACTAGCGTGCATTTTAAAATACGTATAATGTCGTAAATAACGCATAATCTGAATTATTACCAAAGGCCGGGCTATTATATTTAGCGTATTTGCACATGCGTTATTACATTATCATGGTAAACTTACGAAAGGAGAAACTGTTAATTTATACCAACGATCAGAAACGTTTATTGGAATATTTCGGGAATTTTTAAGTCGAAACAGCAATAAGTTCGTGCTAAGTTTTTTTAATTAAATAGGGACCTAATACAGAAAAATATACCTTTTATTGGATTTTGATGGTGTCAAGATTATATTATATAGGTATATCATTTTCATCTTCCCCACAAATTGTTTCTGTCCCTATATTTGTTACTCTTTGTAATGAAAAATTTTATTATTGTAGAAATTTGTCCTAAAGTTATTCCTGAGTGTATTTATTTAAAATCGCTTCGCTTAGGAAAAATTAACTGTCATTTGAGAATGTTCTCGAACCTTCCAAAAAATTCTAAAACAATATATGAACAAAGGCTTTCACGGCCGGAATCCATAGTGACAGCACTACCACTGATGATATCAGCCGCAGTAGCTGACGAAACGTCTGGACACCGGAACTCTGTTTACACCTTCACTAATTCTCTGAAAGGTCTTGTATGTTTTCCATTTCAATGTGCCTACACGGAGAAAATGAAAAAGGAAAATTTACCTAAATATTAAAGCGATATTTACAATCTATCCCACTAGCCCGTTGCTTTGTAAGCGAAAATAATAAAAATTACAATTTGAACCCGAATTTGTAAAAATAAAATCCTAGAAGAAAAAAATGACTAGGAATTTTAATTGATATTACAAATTTAATTGTAATAATTAAGAAACAGAATAATTTTTAAAGAAACATGTCAAAATTGAGATTATTACAAGTTACCTAATAAATTCTACTATTTCAAACTGTAACAAAGTTTGAGAGCAGATATTGTAGTTTTTATGCCCTCATGTACACACAAATACACTTACTTATTTCTGCCACAATACATTAGGCATAAATAATAATCTTATGTGGCTCGCTCAATTAGTAGTAGATCATATTGGCGCCAACTAAAGTAGAACACAGCAGGAACTGTTCCTGATTTGCAGGGAATTACGATATGCTTATGATTGGCATGCAGATACTTCTTATTGTAAACAATTGTTCTTAGTCTAGACAAGACAAGAAATGGCGTTAAACTACCTTGCCTTGCCTTGCTCTTTAAAACAGAAGAGAAAAAGGTGTGCTACACATATATTACGAACGACTTTTATTTCAGGGAACTATATTGTAATTGCCTTTTAAAAAGATAATTTCAACTATTTATCTTATACTTTAAAATGTTTTCTAATGAATACTTTATTGTAACATTAAGATAGTTTACGCATTAAACGGATTGGATCTAACTATTACTTTATAATAGATTTAGCTCTTCTAAAAACAGATTTTATTATTTTATTATTTATTAGTATACATTTATTCATTCAATATTAACATTTATCTAAGTTATATGTTACTTGATGGGCTGAATTAGTTTATCTCATTACTGCACCGTATCTTTTATCATAAACTCAATGCGAAGCTATTCGTTTTATAGTTTAAAGTATCCTATATATTGATAACAGGCTTTCTCAATTCGACTGTATTTTTTGTGTATGTTACGCGATGTCTTCGCTGATTTTGAATCGATTTTAATGATCTTTTTTTATTGCATTGGTTATATTTCAAGGGCGATTTCCTTCCAATTAGGAGAAAGTATTTTACATCTGAGGGTGGAAAATGTACATAAATGCAAAGTCATGAAGTCGGTTAAACAATAAGGGTACCTATTGTGCTGGATATATGTATAATTGTGTTTTATCTCTCTACGGTAGAGTTACTGTTCAAACTTTTTCTTCATAATAATAAGTAAATGTAATAATTTCACAAATTTGCGTCGACAGGATTATAAAAGAATGTTCGAACGGCATTTTCACCAATATTACGTTTTTACAACTATTGGAACTAAAATTTTGAAGAATATCCTTAAATATCTTTAAGATCCTTGTGATTATGAACTCAAAATTCAATGTTGAGGATATTATATCACAAGCAAAATTTTTTAAAAANTACCAACATATGCAGTCACTTCGGACATCAGCATGGAACCCAGAAGTAGATTAGAATAGCAGCATTAAAATTCCTTTGCCAAATATGTCCAGGAAACTATTTAGAAACAGACGGGAATGTGAATTGAAAGTTCATTTAAACACCAAATACGGACTACCTTATGTTTCGTTTAGTCGTTTAGTCGCTAAAGTAAACACTAAAGCAATTTGCTTTAAAGATTGCAACATGAATACGTAACACGGAACCTTATTTGTTCTACAGCATGTTCAATTTCGACAGGAAAGCGCGCAAAATATCACAAAAAGAAAAATAATAAATGACATGATAATTCAAATCCTTAGCAGATTTATTACCAATTGGATCATAGCATTAGAGACATAAATTTTGTTTTACAGGGGGATGAATACCTAATGTAGGTAAATAATTTTATTATTTAACATTTTTAGAATGTCTTGCACCTACTTCATAGGCTTTAGAAGGCATTGACAGTAAAATTACTGAATTACTGAACTAGGAAAACTCTATAGTTATCTTAAAGAAAATCTAATATACTATATGCAAATGTGAAAACATGTCCTTGTAACTTACGCCCATAACATACTTACTACCTGATATTGATATAGAGAAATTAAATAAAAACAATTTTTATCTTTATTTATAAAATAATTGAATTTAATTAATTTAAAATGAAATTCTACATATGTCATAAAGATTTGTTAGTTCACCAAGAATTTAATTATCATCGTCATATTTGTGAACTTTTATCACAGGAATGAATTTTTTAATTTTTATCACTCTATATTTGTCCTATTGAACCGTTTCTATGCATACATAAATAATAAAACAAGTATGTGAAATGTTTTAAATTAGTGAACTATTGCTTAAAAATCCTTGATTTATTTTAAGAAGTGGCGCCTAAGTTATTATGTTCGCATAGATTATTTGTTTTCGTCGTCAATTTTAATAAATTAACGAATCAGTTGATTAAGTAAATGCATAGTTTCTT
Organism: Agrilus planipennis; assembly: GCF_000699045.2. NCBI lineage: Eukaryota > Metazoa > Arthropoda > Insecta > Coleoptera > Buprestidae > Agrilus > Agrilus planipennis. The sequence goes on from NW_020439087.1 coordinate 645,782, forward strand.
ATTGGCAAAAACATCTCCAAAACACAAAACACGCCAAATATCTACGTGTGTAGTTGATCTGTATGTGCGTTATATGCAATAGTATCTAAAGCTTTTTTTATGCGAAATATTATCAGAACAGTTGTAAATGAATTAAAATCTGATAGACTTAGTATGAGGTCAAACACTTATTTATAAGAATTAGAAAAGGACTGAAGATGATGATCTTATCAATAATGATCTTTATAAGTTCATATCAATTTCCTACCATTCTGTTAGTTCTGTTAGATGAAAAGTTACAAGAAAAGAGGCTGATTTTCGGTATGTAGAAAGTCGGATAACTCAGGATAGTGTAGTATCCAGTAGCCTCTGAAAAAAAAAGTCACTTCTATGATCGCGGACGGTTAATTTAGACATTTGAAAAAGATTGTTAAAGGCGTATGTCAGGAGATTGGCGCTGTATAGGTAGGAAAGGTGAGAAGAAAAGCTTGGAAATGTTTGAAATATGGTAGTGATGAGGATACCGTGAATAGAGAAGATTAGAAATGAGGAAGTATTAGAAGTAGGAGAACAGAGGGCGCTATGGAAGTTAATAAAAAAAAAGGTGACAGGTTAGTAAGGCATGAGAGCTAGATAGAGATATTAGAAACAGAAACAGGAGCTAAGAGGGGTAGAGATAAGCCTAGACTAGATTACTATTTACAAATACTTAAGGATGAAGGGATGTCCTAATATTAGGGAAATACGAGGATTAGTTAAGGATAGTAAAGAGTAAAGGTGTTTGTCCGTCTAGTTTTAGGACTGACGACCTTATGATAATGATTAAAAATACGTCTTCAGCGAAATCCATCAAGTACCTAGGTTTATCTACTTACTGTATTTTCAGTTGGAAGTGTTTTGACGTATTACCGCCACAGACGTAAAACACAGTTGTACACGAAACATTATTTCATACATCAAGTCGAAAAACTAAATGCAAAACAGGCGTATTTTCTAAGTAATAAACTATTGTAGTTTGCATTTAGTATTTCAAAATGGAATGTAAATTCAGGAACCATCCCAATATAAACCTAATTAATGTATAATATAATATATAATAAACATTTTTAATTATGTGGTTGTATTTTAAACAATATTTAAGGTTTCAAACAAACCGCATATCTGATTATCGCCACTAGGTAAATCTATTTTTACTTGTTTTCATCAATTTCATCTTTAAATAGCAGACCATTTCTTACATATTTCATCATATTTTACCGAGATTAATTATAATAATAGGTATATTTGTTTAGCTTACGGCAAGGTAAACCATTATCCGACTAATCATTTTTACCACAAAGAAATTGCGTAGGTATGTATGTGTTTCACGGCTCATTGATTCTTATGATTAAATGCATACAATTGCAGTAGCACGTTGGTAATAAATAATACTTTGGAATTCCTACTCAATCGAATTTTAATTATTTATTCCATTCAGGTAAAAGTAGCAATGACAATTAGCAAGAATTGTTGGCTACAATACGGGAATACGTAGAAACATTAACACACCTGGGAAGAACAATACATACATATATATATGTATATATATGTAAAAGACGTAGATGCAATAAAAAAAGGAGAAAAATAAATGTAACAATTGAGAGCAAGAAGAATCATATGTATATTAAATGGTATGCCTTGAAAAATTATAGGTAATAGATTAGTATATATTTGTTTAATTTACAGCAATTGAGAGTGCAAAGTTTTTAAAAAGTAGGAAAAACTACTACAGGGTACTGAACCCAAACCGAGTAGGTACCCAGTCTACTGTATCTCTAATATAAAGACGTTATACCAGACTAAACCACTTAAACCAGAATTATAAAATTACATCAATGAAAGCATAGTGTTTAATAATTCCTCATTCTATCATTTAACTTACATGTTTAACACAATATAATCATTACTACAATAATTAGGAAAAGTTTTATATTACTGATAGGTCCGATAAATTTGTGGGACATTCTACCTAAAATTAATGAAAATTTTACGTAGAAAATTAATAAATAGATATTGGTATTGCTATGAAAGTACCTTGTTTTCAAAAATTACTTTTCTATTATCAGAACTGTGAAAGAAATCACAACTCCATTTGTAGAACGGAACACTGTTACAAATTAACATTAATGTACATTGCTCGTCATTTACTTTGATATTTAATTGGGTAATACATAACCGAACTTAAAATACTGTTTGTCCAAAACTGCTTTTCGACTAATTTGTAACATCTGCTCAAAGATTTCTCGGAGTCGTTAAATGCAGTTGAGAGAAAATTATTGGCATTCTATTCTAAAGTTTCTGACATAAATTCGTACGTATTTTGACAAAAGTACTTACAGAATTATGAACTCGCCACTAAATGAGACAACAAATTGTACACATCGCAATAATATCATTGATTCTATTTATGTAATGCTCAATAAAACGCTTTTAGGAACGCGCGATTGGCAAAAAGCTGGCAATTAAATCAAACAATACCAACATATGCAGTCACTTCGGACATCAGCATGGAACCCAGAAGTAGATTAGAATAGCAGCATTAAAATTCCTTTGCCAAATATGTCCAGGAAACTATTTAGAAACAGACGGGAATGTGAATTGAAAGTTCATTTAAACACCAAATACGGACTACCTTATGTTTCGTTTAGTCGTTTAGTCGCTAAAGTAAACACTAAAGCAATTTGCTTTAAAGATTGCAACATGAATACGTAACACGGAACCTTATTTGTTCTACAGCATGTTCAATTTCGACAGGAAAGCGCGCAAAATATCACAAAAAGAAAAATAATAAATGACATGATAATTCAAATCCTTAGCAGATTTATTACCAATTGGATCATAGCATTAGAGACATAAATTTTGTTTTACAGGGGGATGAATACCTAATGTAGGTAAATAATTTTATTATTTAACATTTTTAGAATGTCTTGCACCTACTTCATAGGCTTTAGAAGGCATTGACAGTAAAATTACTGAATTACTGAACTAGGAAAACTCTATAGTTATCTTAAAGAAAATCTAATATACTATATGCAAATGTGAAAACATGTCCTTGTAACTTACGCCCATAACATACTTACTACCTCATATAAGTGTGAAAAATTGAAACTCGAATGACTCAGGCGTGTTTAATACAATTGATTCTTAATTGTTTAATATCTGTAAATGAGATCTTTAACAACATTTTTTTAAGGTAATTAATTACTTGCATTATGTCAAATAAACATCTATTGACTGGAAACATATTTGTTAACATAACGTAATTTGTGCTAGACGTAGTGACATAATTGGAATATTTTTTTTGCTTACAGGATGTGTGTGTCATATTATTGTCATACTTATTTCAATTGAATTGTACTGATTTGATTAAGATAAAAGAAAACAGGCAAGGCTTGCATTTATATTCGTAGATAATACGTTCTATACACTAGTGGTAAATTGTGAACCGGATATTCTTCTACATTCAATCATCCGAGGACGGCATCATCTTTTGAAAAATGCGGTACCTATGGTATAGTAAAATTCGAAGAAATATAGACTGTAAAATAATATAAGTCTAAAAAGTGCAATTAAAGGAAACATTTGGACGGCTGTAAAGCAGCCAGGATCTTTTTAAACAATTTTATTAAAATGAAAAGGCTACTTCAATACTTATGCTCAATAACTTTTAATCTTTAATATATTGTGTGGAAAATAAAACTGGATAAAGCATGCAAAATAGGGGATTCTGAAACTTAAACTATAATAATATCCAAAGAGGTACTACATAACATGTAGTCAAGAAAAGTTCGTTAGTAACTGCTCATAAGCCTCCATTATCAACTTATTAAACATTAAATGACTCCTGGACTTGATCAAAAGTGAGAGGGCACTGTCTATTCGAAAACTAAACAATGAGACGTTACAATGTCAAAGGATGGATATCACGAAGGATCATATGTACAAATGAAATAAGTTCCAATTAAAATAGTTATTTTTGATCGTTTTTATCGACTTGATGAAGAAAAGTTTGTTGCTGTTCTCACAATTAATTTCGGATTGATGTTTAAAAATTATTAAATATTTACCGCCATTGAAATTAAAGTTTTTTTTTATGTTTTTCATATACTGATTTATTAATTATTTTCTCTATCGTTGTAAAATAGTCCCCGTAGTCAATATTGTTATAAGTGTGCTCACACAAACCAGTATGTAAGTACATTTTAAATAATCAAACGTGAAGTTATTTCAATGTCTTCGCTCTCACAGTCAGTTGATCCAGAACGCACTCAATATTTAAACTTGAAATAGCTTTTTTATTGGCTCTATTTTTATATCACGCATACGACATGACTGCCATAACAACTTATCAGCAAACCATGTGCATCAAATGATCAATTACTACACGAATGTACAAGGTCTAATATTTACAACGCCCAAACACACGACGCATAGCATACATTCAGGCAATAAAAGCATAATAATCAAAAGAAAAGTGTATATCAGGAACATTTTGCCAATTGTTCGAATTTCGAAACAGTTTTGGCTCGGTCACATCACTAAAATCATAAGATCACATGAGCAATTTATCTTCTAGGTTATCAAGATTACGATAGATAGACTCAGGCGCCAGTGTAGGTGTTTAAAGCTTCCCGAATGCATGAAAAATATTAGAGCTGTCAAGACCGTAAACACTGAGAGGAAAATAAGCTCAAAAAATAGTTGAAAATTACTAACTGCAATCTGACAGGTCGAATTGCCAGACAATTGGTGTTATCTTTCGTTTAAATTGCTTTGATGTGATCGTTTAACAACAGGTAGATTTATTAAATGACTGATAAAAGTGAATAATACAAAAGTATAATCTCAAATCCATGTATTTCCCCTTTATTGTAATTTCATAAAACGACATTTGCCTTCATTGCCTCCAGTTTCATTTGTATTGAATTGTAAACCGTAAAAGAAAAACAATTCACTTTGTTAAACTAGAATAGGTATAAAGTACAAAATTATTAAAAGTACACAATCATTAGGTAAATTAACGAGATGTCAATTAAAATCAATATTCTTCATAAAAAAGGTAGTAAACCATTAGAACTAATCATACATTTAATTAGTTGTTATTTTGTTACCTAGAAAACTAATTTAATATCTCATTTAGCTTCCATCTTGAATAAGTAAAAATGATTGCAAATAATTGAAAACTTACTCTAAGTATCTTTTAGTACTTCATTATTACAAGGTCGTCAGTCTTAAGACTGGTTGGATAAGCACCACTACTTTTTCCTATCTTGAGCTAACATACGTATGTTGCTGAAACTAGAACAACCCACCATATCTGTATATAGCTATTTGTAAACAGTAAACCAGTTTAGCCCTATTTCTACTCCTCTTACTTCCAAATTCTGCTTCTAACGTGCCCCTAACTAGCCCTTCATACCAGAGAAGGTGTCCTAGACAAAAATTTTCAGTCTCTCAGAGTCTTTCAGCATCTCTGAGAGTGTCACAGTCTGTCAGTTATTGCCTGGGTGTTTTTATGGATCTCTCACAGTCTCTGTATGAGAAACTCGAATGATAAAATTGTTAATTCAGAGATTCGAGTCTCTCACAGAGAGACTGAATGAATAAAACTGAAAAATTGAGAGATTCGAGTCTCTCGAAAAAAGACTCTGAAATATGTTGAAATTTTAACCATGTCTATCGAGACACCACTTATTGAGAGATTCGAGTCTCTCGTTCAGAGATTCGAGTCTTTCGTTCAGAGACTGGATACGAAATAAGGATCTCTCTATGAACGACTCGAGTCTCTCGTTCAGAGACGTTAAACAGTTTTTTTGACAGTCTCTTGACAGTCTCTCTGAGCGACACCAGAGAGACTCGATGAGAGACTGAGACTCGAGTCTCGCTTTCAGAGACTTTGAGAGACTGAATATTTTTATCTCAGGAAGTTATCTCGCCTACTTCTTATTGACTTCCATAGCGACATCTGTTCTCCTATTCTTTCTAATACCCCCTCATTTCTAACCTTCTCTTTCCAGGGTATCTTCATTATTCGCCTGTAGTACTTACAGAAAAATAAATTTTCACAATAACTATTTAACTTATGAAATCGATTACAAACAGAGTTTTTTAATAGTAATATTCAATCGGTACCTTAATGGGTCATTTTAAAAGATATTCATAGACTATTGATCTCACGAATCAATCTCAAGTCATTAAAAGGCTATACTAACCGATATACGTAAATATGCTAAACACAACTCATCAAGCTGTAACGTGTCATAAACAGTGATATATTTTATGCTTTTACAACAACATTAAAATTTTTTATTAAACCTTTTGAGTTAAACATTTGTGATCTCATAAAACGTCTGCGACAAACTTTTAAATACACGGTTTGAACTTGAATTCAGATTATGTCATCAGTTTTGATTAGTGATCTAATTGTACTCCACTTCTTGTTGCGCAATATATACTTAATTTTCTTTAATTTCATAAAATGAATCACTGCATTAAAATACGAAAATAAAACGTTTTTAACCACTGCCACTGTAGTTATAGCGCATGGAATTGTTCAAGTCCTGTTTAGTTTTTCAATTAACATAAGCAATATCGTAAGTAAATAAAATATTATATAATTGCAATCAGGGAGTACTTTCTTTGGTGTACGACAACATTTCAGATTGCTTCTTTTATAAAGGATTCATTTAGTTCTCCTTCTGGAGATATGAGTAATTTCATCGGGAAATTGGTTTAATATATTGTTAGTGTTGCCGATGAGAAAATGGAATTTTGGTGGGTCATGTATCCGAACAATTCCCGAAGTCAGCATTTTTTTTTGTTTTGAGTAGCTCTCTGATCTATCACCGAGTGACTTGCATACCTCCTCAGGTTTTTCCGCTTTCAAATTACTAGGTTAAAACTAAGGATGTACTGGATACGGATTTTGTCAGGTACGGGATAACAGGGTCCCCGGCAAAACCACTACAGTTAATAGTTCATGATTTCGTCCTGGAGAGCTTTCCATCAAATGCCACCCTCATCAAACCACATTAAATCCCATTCAACAGTTGTTTAAACACTCAATCACTGAAATTTTAATTCTTGGTTGACGGATTTTCAACGAGAGATGAAGCTACACAAATTATAACAACTGAACGTTTTTTCTCAGATTTATTAAATTATTATTGCTGATAATGGTTTTTTCTCTTTTTCCCGTAGAATTAGTAGTCACTACCGCGTTCTCGACGTCACTATCCGATACCCTACCCGATCCTAAAAATAGGGTCGGATCCGCTGGGTATCGGATCCAAACCGGGTTCCCGACCCATCTCCAATTTTTATAATTAACTTTAAAAATAGTAAGTGACGCTGGAGATAAAAAATAAAATAATATACGTCAGAATAATCTAACTAATAAAACAAACGTTGACAAATATGAACTGAAGGCTATTAATGATTTACTATTAGTATCTAAGTACCTTCACATGTTGGAATAGTACAGTGATTGGATTTCTGATGTAAAGTTATGAAATGATTATAAAAAAACTGCATTCGTTATGTTTTACATTCACAAACGTTTCTTCGAAAGGAATGCATTTAACGGTAAAATTTGTATCGGGTGTAATGAATGAACGTAAAAAAACTTGAGAAATCTATCATTGTGGATGCAAATGAAATGCCTTGACATTTACTTTGTCGCTACTAAAATAATAAGTAGTTTCCGTACAATGCAATAAGCAATTAAAGATCAGACCTGTTATAATCAAAATCGGGATCACGACACCATTTGGCAGTACACCGCGAAAATTTTCATGTTCGTTCCATGCTTATGGAGTCTGTAAGTGGCTTGTTCATGAAATAATGATAAATATATAAATATAAGTTTTATTTATGTGGGATTATTTCTCAAAGAAAAACAAAATGATGTTAATGAAGTTTCTAGTGAGAATATTACTATACTGAAAAAGTTGTAAAATATCGGAAAAAGATAGCTGATTGCCAGACTAGTGCTAAATCATTTAATAGACAATAACACAAGTTTAAAGGATTATTTTCGCTTAATTCCACAACTCTTCTATATTGTGCGTAATCATATAATAAACTAAATAACGTCTTAAACGCCAAAAAAAATAAGCATCCCATTTCTATCGAAAAAAGCTCTGCCTTAGGTTATATGTATAATAACTGGTTTTTGAGAAGTATCAAAAGTTCGGCCACTTTCTGCAATGTTTTAGATCGTTCTAATCAAATGACACTCGATTCCGACGATATAGCGTCAACTCACATTCGGCTTTCGTTCCGATTCTCAAAAGAAACCACTTATGTCTAGTACAATACAGTGGAAAGTCAAAGTCCTGCTGCATTGTGAACTATTGTTGATACAGTTTTAGTTAATTATGTTGTCAAAAACCGGTGAGTTAAAAGTAGAAACTTTAAAAAACGAAATGATCTCAATAATTTTAAATTTATTGTTTTTATAGGATCAATTATTTGACTTTAGTACAAAACTTCGGCTTTTGGTTTTGTTAAAATCGAGTATAAACCAAGAATTTTTAATCTTGTCCTCTCTCGTTATCCTGATTATCTAGATATGATCTTTGACCTTAATAGGCAGTGATTCATTGGTACATATGCTCCAATATCGCTTTATACAATCAGTTTTTTTCACTTCAAAAACGTTTCTTGAGACATCCATAATAACGACTCTCTAACAAAAAATTAATTTGAGTTAATCTCAATTCCGATCGTTTGACGGATTACATCATATTCGTCACCAGTTTCTACCGATGATCGAGTTGGCTAGTTTATAATGGATTGACATAGGAATAAATTCTTGGAAAATACATGCAATCGGTCATGGACGTTTTCCAGCTAGACAATGTGACTCCTGCCGGCAATAAATGAGCGAGATTAGAACCTATTCATACATTTATGTTCAATGGCAAACGTATTATACATACGTTTCTCTCCATTATTATTCCAATTACTTATAACTAATCACATATTGTTGTTGCGTAAGTGGCTTTTACCATGCAATAGCGCATTACAATACGAGAATTGGAGATATTGCACAGTACAATAGAGAAAATTTATCTATGAACCTTCATTTAATGGTACTAACACAAACCCAAACGTCTTCACCGATATTATGTGCACCTCTGAATATGTTACAAAGGTCACTATAAACTGTTTTTTTTGCGAGAATCTCGCAAAAACCACTTTCATCCATAAAACAGTTGCTATCAAATTTGTAGCTTACGAATTTGTTTGCAAAAATGTAATGTTACTTTTTTGTCTTTCTCCTGCAAACTATTGCTTAACAAAATTGCCATTTATCAATTCTATATTTTCGACAAAATAACTGTCTAATATTACGTATATTACCAAAGCATTTATTATAAAACGTAATTAAAAGTTACTATTCATTTGCTTTACTGTCCGCTCTTTCAAATAAGTAATTTTAAGTAATTAACAACGTTATAATTAAAACAACCCTTTTTGTTAAAGGACTTTTCACGAATCAAAAAATTGCGTCATTAAATGATACAATTGATATGATGCAATTTTTCCTGTTATTACTAAATAAATAAAAAAGTAGGAAATTTAAAACCAATACACGTAAAACTAAAATCAGTATTCCTATTTAACAAATTCGTGATGAGCAAAGCAAGACAAGACCAAGTCTGTCGCAGTCTTGCTATTGGTCTTGGTCTTTCTTATTCAGTTTTAGTATTGGTATTGCTGATATAGTCTAGGTCTTGCCTTAGACAAAAATTTCAGTCTCTCTGTTATTGCCTAGATGTTTTTATGGATCTGTCACAGTCTCTGTATGAGAGACTCGAACGACAAAATTGTTAATTCAGAGATTCGAGTCTCTCACAGAGAGACTGAATTAATAAAACTGAAAAATTGAGAGACTTGAGTCTCTCGTAGAAAGACTGAGTTATATGAAATATGTTGAACTTAGATAACTTTAACCATGTCTATCGAGACATCATTCATTGAGAGATTCGAGTCTCTCGTTCAAAGACTGGATACGAAATGAGGATCTCTCTATGAGCGACTTAAGTCTCTCGCTCATAACAGTTTCTTTGACAGTCTTTCGACAGTGTCTCTCAGCGAGACCAGAGAGATTCGATGAAAAACGGGGTTTCGAGTCTCGCTTTCAGAGACTCTGAGAGACTGAATATCTTTATCTCGGGTAGTCTTGCTGATATAATCTCGCTCTTCGTCTTTGCTTTGCATGTCAAGTCTTGGTCTTGCTCAATTAATTTCGGTCTTGTTTTTACTCTTGGTCTCGTTCGTCAGATCTTGGTTTTAGTCTTGGTCTTGTTCGTCAGATCTTGGTTTTAGCCTTGGTCTTCTTCGTTTGGTCTTTGTCTCAGTCTTGCAAGTACACAGACAATCTTGACCTTGATATGCAAGACTGCAATAGTAAGACCAATTTGACTCATCAGTCACTAAATTAAAGAGTTAGACAAGAAAAATTACAAAGGTTTTGATGAAATAACGTAATTATGATCGACAACCTGTTCTCCCTATAAGTACCTATATATAATCTATGAGTATAAATGTTTTGTTTAGTAACCACGTAGTCATAATTTTGTAAAATTGACGTTTACATCTGCACGAGTGATATATTTTGGTATATGGGCATAAATCTTCAACTAGACTTTAAATTTTCTGTTTTCAACCTACCAGTTGATTCATGCTATCGTGTGGGTGAGGAAAAAAGGTTAATAAGAATAAAAGCGTCGTAAAGGTGATGCGAATTATAATAATAATCGCATTCATCACGCGGTTTGTTTAGGAAGTTGCAAATCACGTCTGAAACCAGGCCAGTATATTGCGATTCCTGTCTCGTCGGCAAATAATAAGTCGAAAAATACGGCCGTCGAAATTGGAACAGGCAAGACTTTATTTTTATATTTATTGAGGCGAATCAGACGAGAGAAGCGCCAACCTATCAACACTCGACTGTTTCAGACTTTGTCACTATTATGATGACAACAGCATGGAACATCTTGAACAATTTTGGTCGCAGAAAAACGTCTTTTGAACCTATAATGACTAGTTTGAAGGAATTAAGAAAAAAGGCATCAAATAGATGTTTTTATACGTGGGAACTCAGAAGAAAAGGAAACTTTTCCAATTATTTTCTTATATTACGAGAAAGACATCGGAAAAAATAAGGTTTAGAAATTCTCTTATAGTTTCAATACACATACAGTTGGAATACATTACCCGACTCAAATTTATAGGAGCATGCCCCATATAGTATGCGGGCCTCATGTGGCTAACGAGGGGCAAGCCGATATAGGGATTTCCCCGTAGATTCCTAATGAAAATCCCATCAAAAAGAACTGGTGATACTAAAATGAGGATTGCCTTTTATGTTTTTCATATAGGTCTTAAGGGGCAAATCTATCACATGTATAAACTTACAATTAAATCTACCTTGTGGGGGCTCGATGAAGCAAATCCGTTTGAAAGTACTCTCGGTAAAATGAAAAAAATTATAATAATAATCTCCTTGCCCAATTACGTCGTCGTTTCAATGAAATCTTTTACATTGCAACGAACCAACAAGTGTACTCCTGATATTGTTATTATAAGGCAACAGAAACCAGACGCATTAGGTCGAAAAACAGTAAAACGATTGCAATTTAAAGTATTATTGACTACAAATCAGCTCAATAACACAATCTTACTTAAGAGCAAACAAATTCTAGAAATAGGAAATATATATGTATATATTGTATTTTTTTCATTAATAATGAAGTTCATTTTTCTTGCCCTTGGTGGCAACCTCATGGGGCCCATGGTTACCCACCACCCTCCCTGCACCCCCCTCAAAATTCTAGTCGGGAACATGTAAGTATTTCCTATCTCTACTCCACTCATACGTATACCCCTAAAATTGATTTAGCAAAATCCTTTGGCGTTTCTCTGTTAAGGCAAATCTTTCCTTCTCGTTGGTAAGCATGTTTAGATGTACAGGGGTCCGGATTTATGAAGACAAATTCTATTTATCTCAAATAGATACATAGTATTCAAGAATATTCCGAATACTTCCATGTTTATCAAAATATTTAATTTTAATTTGATTTGTTAGATGGAAACACGCAATTCTCACATACGTTACAGAACCAATGGCATCGTTAGCTGTATAGAAAAAGGAAAGATAAACAATTTTCGTTATGTTTAATAAAATTTTGTGATTTTTGGTCCAATTTTAGTGTTGCGGGAGTGTCAACGACCTCGCAATGTGTCCATGCAAATATAATCGGTAAAAACAGAACAATACCCACTACATACAGGCACAGTCGTACACATATAGTGCGGTGACTGTGCTTTTACGAACTGGCCGCGATAATTTTAGACGCAAGTTGTAAAAAAAGGGACGCCGACACGTCACTCGTTTTCGTAATGTGACGAAAATATGTGGTAACCGTCCAACGATAGCGTCCGTAGCGTCTCGACGAAGCCAGTACGGAAACAGCGTTAAAAGCTCCTTATTCAACGGCTACGTAAACGAACGTGCCGCTGTCGTCTGTTGCGGTCGGTACTTATGCATTTGCGGTTTTATTTCATAACATAACGTACGTGATGTATTAGCACCAATTGCCTAGAACAACACAGAATTTGTTCACCCGTTCATTTCCGCGACCCTGTCCCACATTTTTAAGAACACCGACGCGACGTAACGTTTCCGATGATTTTCCACTGTTCTAACGAACTATTCTCATGAAATTTAAGACTGTTAGGTACCAAATTTTTTTTATTTTCTTTTCTTTTAAGTTTCCTTTTTTTTTAAATCAAGCGGAAATTAATAAATATTTTAGTAGGTATGTAACCTTTGTGAGTTAGATAGAACAACTGAGCGAAAACAACGGCCACAAATTCTGTATTTGAAGCCTTACCTGTGATAAGGGGTGTAGTGAGCCCCCGGAGGTTTTTTATCAATCTTAATCTAACCCAGAGGTTCCCAATCTTTTTCGGTTTGCGTTTCTTTCCGCGACGCCCTTGATACATAAGATTTTTTCTAAATTTTTGACTTTCTTGAAAAATTGAAAAACTTTCTTTTTGAAAAGCGATAACTTATTTAACAGCGAAAAAATAAAAACGGATACTTGCTATTTTCCTTGGGATAATATAAAATATCTAATTTCCGTATCGATACTGGATAACCACCATGTGGTTAGGTTAGTTGAAAAGAAAATTAATTAAATTGTTTAATTAAATATTTATTGGTGGCCTTATAAGGTCACCGCGGCGCTCAGGAGGGCCGCGGCGCACACTTTGGGAATCATTGATCTAACCTATTCTATCTATATAATATAATCTAGGTTAAATCAGATGTAGTAGGTTAGTTTATGATGGGTACAAGTTTCCCTTTTTCCTTCCGGATACTTTTCCTACCTCTTTTCATAGGAGATGCATTTGTTGTAATTTTATGATCATCTTCCCATCGCTTTTTTCTCATGTTTTTCATAATTAGGTCATTAAAGTCATTTCCAAGAAAAATAAGTTGTTCTCTAATAAGCTAATAAACTGCAACAATACAAATAAACAGGGAAATATTTACAGATACTAGACAGTTAGTAACGTAAACAAAAGAACATGAGAGTGCTTCACAGCAAGGGGTAATAAATACCACAAACGAATTTTGGCAGATACTGAAAGGTTTTATTGCCTACTTCACGCAGATATTTCTTAAAAATAGGATAATTATGAATTTATGTGTAGATACAAAGATACAGTATGACACAAACCGGAACATAACTCGACGAGCCCAATTAGCAAAACAGAATCCTTTTGCAATTTTCTATTTAAAGCCGCTAGGGGGCGAACAGCCTATTCAAATTCTTTTGTATTCAATTCTATCAATATCAATAACTTTAATTACTTGTACTTTCCTGTAATCCCTATTAATATTTCAGCTTCGCGTACTAACTGTATGCCGTCCGTAGTTAGCATCCTTTTGTAATTATAATTTTACGATGGGTTTTCTTCAGTGATTTGGGACCACATTTTATTTCTCAGTATTTATTATCTTCAGAACTTTCCAATCTTACTACTACCCTATTGATATTCTAATTTTATCCACCAACTGTTAGCTCCTCCTTCACAATTTTTCTGAAGACTTCTTTTGCATAACTCAGCCAGTTCTTATCCCGTCTTCCTACTTTCTGGTAGTGCTTACTACATTTCATCCGTCATCCTTCCTTGTTAAGTTTCTAAATATATTGTTGTGTTGTTGTCTTGTTATTTAGTGTTTATTTCTTGTGAAGTCCTCCAAAAGCTATAAAGTGGCCTGTTTAGCCATATGGTGTTCATCATCATCATCATCAGGTCGTCAGTCCTAAGAATGGTTGGACACGTACCTCCACTCTTTCCTATCCCGAGCTAAACTTCGCATTTCTCTAAAACTAGAACAACCCACATCGTTAACTATTTGCGAACAGTAATCTAACCTAGGTCTACCTCTACCCCTCCTAACTCCCGTTTCTGCTTCTAATATGTCTCTGACTAGACCTTCATGCCTGAGAAGGTGTCCTACCAACCTATCTCGCCTATTTTTTATTGACTTCNTTTTTATTGACTTTCTTAGAGTCTTCAGTTCCCCTATTCTTTCTAATACCTCTTCATTTCTAACCTTCTCTATCCACGGTATCCTCATCATTCGCCTATAACACCACATTTCGAAGGCTTCTAACCATAACTGATGTTCATGGTATATTTTAAGTATTGAAATTCTAATTTTTTATTCTTAATTGTAAATCTGTTTGTACATATCGAATACAAAAATCGTCTAGTGAATGTAGTGTAATTTGGATGACAAATTAAAATATGTATGAGGTACATTTTTTTAAATATGATTAATCTAAACAAAATTTTAAACCGCCAATTTTATCTGGCATACCTTTTTTAGGTAATTATAGATAATTGTCGCCCTTCATTATTTTGTGGCAAAGTTATTTGAAATAAATCAAAATGTAACCTTCTATAGGTAGGTACTCTATCTGTAGGTAAAGCGACTTCATTATTCATCTTCTGCCATCGAACGATGATACGATATTTCGTATCTACTGAGCTCATGGCGCTAGACTTAAAAAGAACAATTTACATATAGAGTAGTATCGAAGCCGTTTAAAGGAAAATTATATGCTAATGATAGCACTAATCGAAAGCATCCAGTTCAGGATAAAATCAACTGGTTTTTTCGTCTGCGTGCGAGTTAATTAGATCATTCGTTAGTGCAAGTTCGAAATGTAACTATCCCGGCTTGCAGTTTGCGTTCAATTTTCTTACTAATAAGCTTACGATCATGATCAGTCCAGCTTTAATAATGCACACGAATACATTATTATGATTAGCTGTCGCCGATGTTTTCTAATGAGACATTGTAACTTATTCACATCCGTACGTACATACACGCACGTCTGTGGTATATTATGGATGCTGGTACATGTACGTTTGCATTTTATGACCTCCAACACGTTGCCTGCTCGAGATACCTTTATATGGAGATGATGATTTTTTACGGATCCGGTGGTGGTATCTTTATTGAATGCTAATGGGATAGGAGTTTTCGAGGTAGAATAAAGCGCGCCGTATGTAGGAGTCGATATAAGGGGCGCTGTTCCGACTGGCGAATTTGAAAAATATCGCGACCATTGTGTCGATTCGAACGCCTCGTCCTTTTTTTTTATCCTTTTGTCTACCATTATCCTACTGCAGCCACTTATAGATGCTCTAACACAAGGGTGGTCAACTTTTGTTATGTATGTATAGGATCCACTTTTCCTTTGAAAAATTTGTCTTGATCTATACTATTACGTGGGATTTCATAAAGAAAATTCTACTGGTTGCAAATCGAGATCGCGAAAGTCCCACGCACCCCACTAAGGGTTATAGATTTTTACTTACTTCTTTTTACTGTCCTATCAGTAATGAGAATCCTGTGGTTAGCTGTTTCTAACCAAGAAGTCATAATTTGTTGCATATCGAGGTGAAGTTAATGATAATGAATCTTCGATATGGAAATCAGTAGTGTCATCTTCGTTAACTTTAAATATANTTGCATTTTATGACCTCCAACACGTTGCCTGCTCGAGATACCTTTATATGGAGATGATGATTTTTTACGGATCCGGTGGTGGTATCTTTATTGAATGCTAATGGGATAGGAGTTTTCGAGGTAGAATAAAGCGCGCCGTATGTAGGAGTCGATATAAGGGGCGCTGTTCCGACTGGCGAATTTGAAAAATATCGCGACCATTGTGTCGATTCGAACGCCTCGTCCTTTTTTTTTATCCTTTTGTCTACCATTATCCTACTGCAGCCACTTATAGATGCTCTAACACAAGGGTGGTCAACTTTTGTTATGTATGTATAGGATCCACTTTTCCTTTGAAAAATTTGTCTTGATCTATACTATTACGTGGGATTTCATAAAGAAAATTCTACTGGTTGCAAATCGAGATCGCGAAAGTCCCACGCACCCCACTAAGGGTTATAGATTTTTACTTACTTCTTTTTACTGTCCTATCAGTAATGAGAATCCTGTGGTTAGCTGTTTCTAACCAAGAAGTCATAATTTGTTGCATATCGAGGTGAAGTTAATGATAATGAATCTTCAATACGGAAATCTGTAGTGTCATCTTCGTTAACTTTAAATATAAAAAAGTCGATTCACATAAGTATGCCGTTCCAAAACAAAAATAAAATGAGCTACATCTGGCTATATTGGAATATTTCCAGAAATCTTCTTCGTTTTTGACTATAATGATTACATGCGTTTGTAAAGTTACAATTTCATTTCCAACCGCCTTCCTTTCCATATGAAAGATATCTGACGTATACATGCTTCAAATTCAAATCCTACTTGAGAGGAAAAGAAACGGTTGAAGAGGACCTTGATTGGTCCTACAACGGTCTGAAGTAGAGGGGTTTTAGTTGGTAGGTCCGAGAACTTCTTCCTCGGGAATCCGACACTACCCAGTCGTACGGACTGCTGGGTGTCTTTCGAGATTTCCCCTCTTCCACGAAACCATAAGAAAAGGAAAAGAAAACTGCACATTTTTCATTTATTCAAAATTATGAAATCTAATCTGTTAGTCTTCAGTTACCTTTTTAATTTGGCGACGGAGTTTTTCACATGTTATAAAAATTTAGACCGAACACATTTCGAAAATAATTCAAATGAATATGTTGAAAATGTTCAATTAACATAACAGTTTTTTTTGTATGTGTCGATACTGATGATCATTTGAATTTTCCTTTTCCACATAATCATAAGTTTTCAGTCACTTAATTTCGATGGAAAATCTGTATCATCCAAGCACCTACTATTATTTAAATCTGCACATTTTTCATCTTGTTCATTGAGAAAAATTGAGATTGCCTCTATCGGCTGTAATCGATGAACAATCATTTCGTGATCGACTGGTCGACGAATTGACCATACCTACTCTCCAATACGGTAAGTACAGTTAGTGGGTGTCAATAGAACGAAGTAGAAATCAATATGAATACAGAAATAAAAACAGACGTCTGCGTTCGTAGATATATTTCACTTTGCAGTCGCTGGTGCGGTGGTTGTTTGTTGGTAGCTGTGGTGGTGTAGGAGATACGGTGGTTAAAAGTGGTCGACCTATAGGATATTTTGAATGGAATGAATTATTAGAAAATTGTAAACATAAGTGCGAGTCCAACCAGTCTTACAACTAACGACCTTGTGATGATAATATTATCAACGTGTCCGATTAGTCAAGCAACTGTAATAAATAATGATAAACAGTAATTACACTTGTCCATTCGTTTTTTGTATAAATCGAAGTATGAAAAAGCACACAGCAATTGTTTTCCTACACGGTGGCATCAGTAGATGATGATTTAACAAAGATAAAGATTAAAACATTTGGTGCCCTTGTACACAATACCAATTTTTACCGTAATTAAGATTTGACCGTACAGACGTTCAGACCGTTGACATGATGCGCCGAATTCCTGTGGTTTACCGGAGAAAAAACGTCTATTCTAGATTATGGTCATACAGCTACCAAGAGTAATTAGGGTTCAATTTAATATTGTGTCAGCAATTGGACATAATAATACATATAGCAGAGACATTGGAATGAAAAAAACTCAATCAAAAATTCAAAATATAACGTAAAACAACAAAAATCACGCACCCTTTTACAAATGACAAAAAGATTTTATATTTCATTTGATATTTAATAATTGCGGTCTATTTTGTTACGCCGTTCGTAGGCAGTTAATATTCCACACAATACTCTACTACATATCCAGTGAAATTAGTTTATTAGTAGTTACTGTAAGCTTCTATAATTGTTTCAAAAATAGTAATAATTTTTACCATCTTAAGGTTAAGGTTAACTCCTTACTGAATCTGTACTCACAAATAGAAATCGCTTTCCAAATTCCATGTTTTAGGGCACCTTCCATAAGTTTTGAGTTAATATGATGACGCCACAACCAAAAGGTATGCAGGTAATTGAAAAAAAACTAAAATATGTGAAGGCAGTATCCAACAATAAGTGCCAAACTGTCTAGGAGCAACATATAAATAACAAAATAAGGCAAAAATGAAAATAAGATAGTAATGTATTCAAACCACAGAAATGAAATTTACCACATGTGAGGCTAAGTCAAAGACTGAAGATGAAGTGCAAGACCGCACTGTAACACTCATTCGAAACCAAAATAAAAATACAATTTGTTGTAGTGAAGTTCATTATGAATATTGTATGGATGGCTGCAATTGTCTCGCGTCCCTTTTGTCGTGCAGTGTCGCACTTTTATTGCTAACACACCTGCGCTGCCGCGCTCGCTGTGTCAAGCAATGAAAATTTATGCTGCATTTCAATGCTTATTTATTAAACTCGGTAATTAACGCCGTGCTCTGTAATCATAATTACGCCGAGCGACTAGAGGAATAAATGCTTGGAGCACTGCTGGAACCGCTTCGTGTTTTGTACTAAACATAAGTGGAAAATTCTACACAACCGGGGTACCAATAATTTTAATTTCAATTGGCACGAATACATGTTGTGGACTTTTTACCACAAAAACCTACGACGGTTTATAAGGTAATTAGAAATATTTTTTACGCTGTAACTATTGCTGGCATGTGTACAATTAACTTGTCTCATCTGGAGTTTATAACAGACTTACGATTAATTCATTAGGTATTTAATGTTTTGCTTTCCTACAGCTTACTTAAACTGTTTATCGCTTATTCTCTGGTCTTTCTAACAAGACGGTGAATAGTAAAACATACATTTACAAGAATATAGAAATAATAATGACCAATATTTTACTTTTAATCTAATCGAATGTGCTATAAAACCCAAGATCGAAACCAAAAGCAAGAGCACACTTACAGTAGAGAGCTTAAGAAACCACGACTGCGGGGATTTCACTGAAAAGTGATTCTACAAGACTCTAGAAGAGGCGAAAGTACCTACAAGTACCTAATAAAATCATTAATGCAGGCTCGCCCCTTTTTTTACTAGCAAATTATACCTATGGTAATATGTATGAGTGATATTCATTTTCTGAACTAATTTTTTTAATACATTTATACTTCGTAGCGATGTGACCTTCAGTTTGACCGGCGCAAAGTAGACAGGAACAGAACTAGGCCAGAAAAGGAAGGAGACAACTCTCGGTCAAACTCTTAACCGGTAAGGAGCGTATAATCCGTACAGTACTGCACCGAAAAATTGACCATGTTATCCACTACAATTGCATTGCTCAAATGTGCTCTTATTGGTACCATTTACTACTGAAAATATCAACGAGATGTTTATTTATATTTGAAGACATATTAAAGGCTTTAACGCTTGTTTTCGACTCGCACTACTATTCATGATTGAACAAAACTTTTGG
>NW_020439087.1:666395-684470 GCF_000699045.2 Agrilus planipennis
AAAGTTAATAAATATGCCAATTTTTATACATTTCTAGGCATGTAAATATTTATATAGTCATTCTTAAACAATATTCAAAGGTAAAACTAATGAAAAATACATAAAAATATTGAGAAAGTTATATAAAACATTATTTAAATATCTTTATTAATAGGGTAGGTTAGGTTAGGTTAGGTTAGGTTAGGTTATCGGGTTTGGTTCAAGTGACAACCCTCTTTCGATCCCCCACCTCCATCCGATTGACTGCCACGAACTTTTTATGGTACAGGGGTGGGGAAGACCTCCTCTTTCGATCCCACCCACCCCTACCCCCTAGGGGGTGGGGGCCATCATCTAGACATTTACCGAATTTTGATGTGTGTGTTCCATGTTACCCGACTTAGAAACTATTAATTTATTGATATAAAACTACTAAACCACCCTTAATCTATTTGTTGTGATAACATTCGTCAAATGGCCATTAAAAACCGATGACCTTCTTTCTTCTCACAACAATATTTTAAAACATTTTTGCTATGTTTTATAATAAATACATAACAACATTTTATTATATGTCTTTCCTTTTTGCGACGTGTTCCACGACTTTAGTATGTACCTTAATCATAGACCAAGAAAAGTTTTTCACGAAATTGATAGACAAACATTTCTGATTTTCTCGAATTTAAGGAATCGCCGTGGGTGGTGCAGATATAATAAACGATTTTCATACCAAGCGCGTATCAAAATAATGTTTGTGATAAATTTTAAATGTCAGGTGCAGGATTTTTACTTCATGTACCTTGCCAGAAATGTCACGAACCGTTACAACGAAAAAAAAAATAGAAAAAAATAACAAAAAAAGATTTGGTACAGGCGCATCTCGTAAAAATTCCCAGACACTGACGTCACCTAATCTGGGGAAAATAAGGAAATTAGAAATTGTTTTCCTAATATTATCACATGTCTGGACATGGTCTGAAAAGGCAATAGTCGAAATTACACGAAGAATAAAAGAATGTATGAAACTCTGAAACTGAGAAATGAAATCATATATTCAGTTAAAAAAGAAAAGGAAAATAGTTGATGTTGAAGATAAACAAAAGGTTACCTGTGAAGAAAAACTTTTTGAGTTTCTGTACTTCTTTTACAAATTAAGATAAATTTGTCCTTACTTACTATAACTTTAAAAAAACTTTCCGACGTAATATTTGTGAGCTTTTATTGATACTTTGCTTACGAAAACATCATATCTTAAGATAATACAAAAAATATTTACTTTAGCATTAGAATAAATCTACGGATATTAAATAGTAAAACAAATGTATTTTTATTTTATGATTCACGAAGGACTAAAAGATTGGATTATCTTCTGCATACATAACCATTACAAGATGATATAAACGATGAATAGGTGTTAGATATTACAAAGCAAATGTCTAAATGTGTTATATTTGTTATTTCTATGACAGTTCCTCTAAGCTTCTATTATTATTTGTATGCAATTAATAATAAGATACAAACGACCTTTAAAAATATTTTGTCTGTGATCTATATGGGTCATCTCCGAAACTTTATCAACAAGAAGAGGAGAAATTGTCGAGAGTGCTTTTTATAGACTACCTCCTTTAATTGTTCATTAGTTATAACAATTGTATTTACTTATTATCCACTATTAAAAATAGTTTTGTGCAGACGAAGTAACGGTTAAAGTTAGTTCAAAAGGAAGACGCTTTACGCGTTTTAAAAATCGTTATCTATTTGTTTTTTATCTCGACACAAACAAGAAAATCAATATTTTTTTTATTTTACGCGCCTCTCTATTATCGCGTCAATCGCAGGAAACAATCATTTTACGAACTCTTTTACAAATACGCCGTACAAATATTTGTCCTATAATTAACACAATCGCATTGTTGGGCTTTTAACTGCAGAATTTCGACTTGGCGCCGGCAGTTTATTTTAAGTTTCAATAATGGCTTTAAATGAGAAACAGTCGTAAATGTGTGTACATATGTTTGGACTGATACGTAGACATACATACGTACACGTGCGTGTATTACTATGTTCATATAGATAAACGTAAGTCATAAAAATGTAGACATACCTGTATCTACAATCCAAGCTTAAGATACTGGTACCGCAATACCTACCTCCTCGAAATAAGAAGTTTTGATGTAAGATTTAGAAAAAACAATTTTTAGTGAGTACCAAACTATAAATTATTTACGTATGAATAAACTCTTAAGGATTTAATACTCTCTTAAATTAAATCAGTAGAATTTATACTGATTTTTGAGTATTATTCGGATAGCAACTGACAAAACGGTAANGTTCAATAAAGAAATATTAAAATTAATTTATTTATAGAAATTAATTTACTGATTTATTCCCCTAGACAAAAATTGTCAATAGCTCTCCAGTCTCTCAGTCTTTCACAGTCTCTCAGTTAATGCCTAGGTGTTTTTATGGATCTCTCACAGTCGCTGTATGAGACTCTAACGATAAAATTGATAATTCAGAGATTCGAGTCTTTTACAGAGAGACCGAATGAATAAAACTAAAAAATTGAGAGACTCGAGTCTCTCGTAGAAAGACTGGGATCTCTGAAATATGTTGAACCTTTCACAGTCTCTCAGTTATTGCCTAGGTGTTTTTATGGATCTCTCACAGTCGCTGTATGAGACTCTAACGATAAAATTGATAATTCAGAGATTCGAGTCTCTTACAGAGAGACCGAATGAATAAAACTGAAAAATTGAGAGTCTCGAGTCTCTCGTAGAAAGACTGGGATCTCTGACATACGTTGAACTTAAAAACTTTTAACCATGTTTATCGAGACACCACTTATTGAGAGATTCTAGTCTCTCGTTCAGGGACGCTAAACTGTTTTTTTGAGTGTCTCTCGACAGTCTCTCTCAGCGACACCAGAGAGACTCGATGAGAGACGGAGACTCGAGTCTTGCTTTTAGAGACTCTGCGAGACTGAAAATTTTTATCTCGGGTCAGTTTAACAGTTACTTTTGTTTTCAGTACTTTTAAGAATCACCGATTGACTCAGTAGATTTTTATTGTTTTACAGTTGGATGACTGTGAGAGTCACTAAATATTAATTGAAAATCAGTCATTATTCACTGTTTTAATTTAAGAGAGTAGAACTTTGTTAAAAGGAATATTTTATTCCATTTTTAGCTTCACAGATGAATTTAGTGAAACTGGTAATGCATTTCTGTTCTACTTATTAAAATTTTAGAACATAAAGCGTACTCCTAGTGGTGCTTTTCTGTTAGAGATGTTCAGAGTGACTATTCGCATTAACTACAATTTCCTTGACAGTTTAATGAATTATTTCGTGTTCTGCAGTTTGACTGGCTTAATCTAAACGCACCTTTATAATCGCTATGCACTTTAATGCGAAACCTGGTCATTAAAACACTTAATTAATAAATAATCAATATTAAATGTAAAAGCACACTGGTTTGGTTTCTATGCTAAATTAGTGTCGTCTGTGACCTTTTCACGAAATTCTAAAAATAATATATCGAACAGGTCATCCTTGAATCTTTATAGATAGTATATAGACAACTTATAGAAAGCTTTTCTAATTTAAACTTCAATATAAAAATATCAATATACTTATGTATAATAGTTTATGGTTATCGCTTCTATATTTTGTTGCTTCTATTACTATGCATATATACATATCTAGATAGCGATGAAAGTAGATTTTGTCATAAATATACAAACATATATGGGCACGCACCTATATAATATTGTGTATGCATATTATACATCCTTTTTCTTAGATACATAGAAAGGTTAATGACTTAAGTAGGTGTAAATCCGTTTTTAAATAGACCCGTATAATAATTTGCAACTAATACATCTGTGACAACGACGCAACTAAAAACAAATGCTTGTAAAAATACAAAATCGTAATATCATTTCAAAATCCACCAAAGAAATTGTTCTTTTAACGAAAAAAATTAATGGTGTTAAGTATGTAATTTAGTGAAACGGTATTCATTCGTGAAACAAAAAACATTTTTTCGGAAAGAAATGTAAAGCGTGGGTGGCATTCTTTCCGCTGTCTGTATTAGCGGTCAAATACCTGCTTAATTTTATTTGTTTTAGTTTGCGATTGCTAAATTGATGTATTTTATCGTATACATTACAATTTAAAAACAATTTCGCGTTTCCCAATGGAATAATTTAAAACGTCTGGAACTTAAATTAGTTTGTTAGGACCGAAAAAAAAAAAATGTACTTAGACTTTGTAAACAGTAAATTGTGTCAAGGATTTGGGTTATATCTGGAAATTAATTAGAACATAAATTTATTAAGATTTAAATTATTTCGCATTCACTTGACAAAATTTAGAATCCACACAATACAGTACTTTTTAATAAATGCTTCTTATTAATATGCAATATAGTATGTATGTATGCCACATTAATTAATGTTCATCTGTCCGCATGTTTTAATGTAACTAAATTGGCATTGGATGATACTTTTATTGTAAACTAGCGACCCGCCCAGCACGGGTGCAATGCTGATACTAAATATGTATATTTTTGTTTTGTTTAGATTATTATCGAGAAGGGGAAATTTTCAAAAGATACCCCCTGAACATACTAAATATACTACTGAATGTCATTTATATACAACATTCACAATTTTTTGTCATTAGACAATACAAACCGGCCTCCCGGCCGGTACCGCCGCAGCCGCTATGTCCCTGCATTTTAAATCTGTAATATCTTCGAAAATATTCATTTAAATTACATGCTGTAAAGGGCCATATTCATCTATATTAAATGCACAATGTATTTAAAAGTACTTAATGTGTTTATTTACGACATCAGATTAGAACCCTCTAAAATTATCAGTGTTTCCCTACTATATTATGCATGTATTATACATATAAACCTTCCTCTTGATTCACTCTATCATTTAAAAAAAACCGCATCAAAATCCGTTGCGTAGTTTTAATGATTTAAGCATACATAGGGACAGACAGCGGGAAAGCGACTTTGTTTTATACTATTTAGTGGTAGTGAAGATGCATGTAATCATCAATATAAAAATATAAAAGAAATGGAGTAATAAGCACAATTTATTGTAGAAATAACTGTTTCGATCGATAAGCGATAATAAAGTGTTCATTTCTGCAAAGGACAATCTTAAATGAATTAGGGGAACAGTAAGAATTAACTTTGGCGCATGGGGCAACATTGTGAACTACACTACTTTGGACTTTCACAGTCCCCACTACTTCCCCATTTACTAACATAAACGCGTTAGTGAGCTGCACTCAATCCAGCTAATTGGGATAATTTTAATTCCTGAACGAAGTTTACCATCAAAAATTATTTATATCAAAAATTGATAAGTTCAACGAGAAAATTATAGACTTTGCATCTATAGCAGTATTGAATGAACAAAAAATAGAATGAATATAGATATATTTTCACAACGCCCATTCCATTGCATCACAAGCCGCCACTGATGACAAAGTATCAGCAATTACAAATTACAACAACTATTTTGGTTACACTGTCTTGCGTCAATGATCAAGTCATATAATTAGAGAACGTGCTTTTACGGTAGAGAAGCTGCATTGTTATTAGCGTCAGCGATTTTTTTAATAATAGAAGCTTCATTAATGAAGCTATAAATAAAAATGCTGAATAGAAGCTGTTACTCGATTTAAAAACCTACTTCGTCTTACGCTTTGAAATTTTCTAGAGTTAAATAGGTAGATTTTGTTATTACAAGAATCAAAAAATGATTCCACCAATAAAAATACAAAAACTTTACCTACTGTAAAGAAAAATAGAATACATACCGCTTTTACACAGTACACAGTTTTGTTTTTCATATATGATTTTGGTCAAGTTCACGATCAAATTCTAATGTTGATTACCTTTGAACCTTACACAGATGCTGTACAATTATTACTTAAGGGTAGTTAAAGAAAATAAAATTTACAGACAAATACGTGCCATTTGTCTAGCTTTCAAATCATTATAAAGCTTTTAAGCTCGTAATTCGACATACATATTGAAAAGAAAATAGTGTAAGTATAAAGAATCGCACGAAAGGATTAAAATAGTCCTACTGAAAACGCAAAAATAATTTCAGACTTTCATCACAATTTCCCAGTACATGCAACAAAATTTCCTTTCTCATTCATATATATACATATACTATGTACATTTTCCTCTTACTCTATTCTCTACATTTATTTCCCATTCCAAACCCTGTTATCACATCCATCTCTTTTCTTCCTTTCAAATATCCTGGCACACAACCCCTTAAAGGACAGAACCAATTAGGCTGAATGAGATGCACAATCCATCCTTTCAACGCATAATCATCAATCGACATGATTACCAAAAAAATATAAAATTCTTAAAGATATTTCATTATTTTTGCCATTTTCTTTTGATTTTTCTCTAATGTTTGAAAATTTAGGTATGACCTAAATGTCTTTTTGGCATTTCACCCAAATTCATTAAAAACTCTGCAAGTGTTCCAAATTTTTCCATATACCGTGCAAATATTAAAAATAGATTAACAGATTTCAATGTCTTCCGATATTTATGGGATGCCCACGCATTCTTTTTTGCTATACCTACCTATCTTCTCTTTTTTTAAACTACATCACATCATAAGCATGGACACAACAGATATACTTATTTAAAATGCCGTATATGTTAACCGTATTGAATAAATTAATTACGCTTTAGTGTTTTGTAACATGTTTTGGCGGAGTAGACGACCTCGATAGAACATGTCTCCAAACAGAAATATACAAATTTTGTCTGGTCCATGCAACGACGACTGCGATATCAGCTCGTCGGGCATCCGCGACATTGCTCCATATTGCGCGGAAATTACACCAAAACACATTGATTTAAGATGTTTGTGATTAATTTAATAATATATAGTCACACTCCAAAAATAATTTGCGAGTAGGATTCGAATCCGGACGGTTCCGTGCCGTTACATAGGAAGTTAACAAATTAGCTCTAAAAATTCGTTGAATTTATTTACTAATCATTCCGCATGAAATTAGAAAATAATGTCCAAATATAGACAGTATATCGCCATCTAGTAGTGTATTTGCTGCTAAAAGGACGTATAATACCCTACCAAATTCACGTCACACTAGGAATTCCGCATATGTCAAAATGCAAAAAATGAGCGTTACTCGTTTTGAAAACATTTGGGAACATCAAACCGATTATTCTAACTGATAATTTTCATGTATGCGGCCCATTAATAGGTAACCACAAGTTTGCCTAATCGTAAGACAAACTCCCACATTTATTTGATGTTTGCTTAATTGTACCTCCATTAGGCAGATTGTGAGATTAGCCACTTGTACATATGAGAAGCGGTTAAGATTTGCCTTATAAAGAACTCATAAGGTATATCTCATTTTAATAGCGTTGATTCTTTTGTGAAGGTCCTTCATGTGGAACCTACGGGGAAATCCCTCTATTGCCATAAGGTCCACTGGATGAGGCATATATCACGTTGAGGTGTACTATACTTTTGCAGAGTGCATTATCATTCCTGGATATAATACATCAACATATACATATATACATGAACGTATTCAGTACGTATTGCGGAAGAAAAACCTTAAAGGACTATATCTCAAAAAGATGAGTTTTTAAGACTCAGGTCCAATTGATATTTTTGATCTACACGTCGAGAACTATCAGAATCCAAAGGTTCAACGAGTTTGACAGGGAGCTATTTTCCGTAAGGATCTAGTGAGTTTCAGGGAGAAGTAGTCTGTACGCAGATTGTACCAGTCAGGCGGTGAGAAATGGAATCCCAAAAAGGTATATTTCAGAAAAAGCCACAAGAATTTTTCCTCAAGATATAGGAGAATACCATTGTTATGAAACCAGTATAACTCCTCTTTTGAACGGCTGAAACCGTGGTAGATAGTAACACTTATATTTCAATCATAACCTTCTTTCATACCTTAACCTAATGATTTTGTCGACGGACGTATTGCCACGGCCTCTACCACATCCTATGTAGGACCCTATGAATATGGACCTTAAAACACGCTCAACAGGTTAAAAGACTGATGACTTTTAATTAAAAAGGGTAACATCCTGAATACCAAAGGTAGACTAAAGGAATAGTTCTGTTCCTTAATTAGTCGTTTTAATAGCCGGCTAATTATTATTAAATTAATAACCGCACAAACTTATTTATTTTTATATCTTCACGTCATACGTTAAATAAATTTTGCAACTCATAATGTTTACCACAAACTAGGTATAGGTAACAAGATTAAACTTTGCGACGGCTAATAATATTGATAAATGATAATTATACATTTAACCTCTGAAGTAAATACATATTACGATTTTCCGTATTTATTATTCAATCGGTTTACCCCATTTTAACAACGGCTGCTTTTCTTTTATTCAACTTTGCTCAATCGATCAAACCAACAACACGAATTGGAAGTGTAAATTCGAAATTACGTATACATAAACAAGTGTTATTAATTTTAATTCAAAGGTCCCAAAACTGATATCTTTTGGTTTATATTGGGTTATTTAATAACCATTCCATTTTCAAAGTAACTACATGTAACATGTTCCTATCATTTTGTTTAAGTATGTCGATAATAATTAAGGGGTGTGAACTGATTATATTATTTATTGTTTGCATAACAATATTTTCAATCAAGCGCATTTAAAGTGAAAATATTGCTCTCTTTTCTCTTTCTTATTCTTTCCAGTTCGATATTATGCCTATCGCGTGCTTAATCAGCAACTGATAATAATGACTATGATAATAAAATGTAATCGCGTTAAGTAATATAAACACTTCACCGACTGAATGTTGTATTTTCCTGTTGAGATTAAAAATATGAATAAATAGCCATTTAAAAACATATTTTACGGTTAAGGTACCTACATTTTAACGATCTACTCAATTCAGCACCTTTTGCCAAAAATTAACAAAAATTCACTGATAATGCTTTTGTACACCACGTACTTCGGTTTATAGAAATAAAAAAATAAATTAGCAAAAAGATACAGCCTTAAATTATTAAAATATCTTATCAAAGTAACAATGGTAATCATTCGTTTAAGTTAATGTAAAATGTTTACATTGTAATTATGAACATTTAAATACGTGCATGAATTTGCATTACGGAACTTATTTAAGTAATTTACTATGTAAATTTTGCTACCAAAGATCGTTAAAATATCTTTGTTATGCACATGTAAAATTGCATGAGATACTTTTCCTATTATTATTGCATTATACTTGTTATTATTATCATTCTTTGCCATGCAACTATTTATGAAATGCAGTTTTAATATTTTTATGACTGCTCAACAAAATCTTATAAGCTTCTTAATTAAAATTAGAATTTCTACATTTATACACGATTAGACCAATCATTTTTTACGTTAAGCCTTTTTTGAGATGCTGTAAACTAACGAAAGTTAAGGATGCATTATCCCTAGACAAAAATTTACAGTCTCTCAGAGTCTTTCAGCATCTCTGAGAGAGTCTCTCATAGTCTCTCAGTTATTGTATGAGAGACTCGAACGATAAAATTGTTAATTCAGAGATTGGAGTCTCTCGTTCAAAGACTGGATACGAAATGAGGATCTCTCTATCAGCGACTTGAGTCTCTCGTTCATGGACGCTAAACAGTTTTTTTGAGAGTCTCTCGACAGTCTCTCTTAGCGACACCAGAGAGACTCGATGAGAGACGGAGACTCGAGTCTCGCTTTCAGAGACTCTGAGAGATTGAGCATTTTTATCTCGGGGCATTATACGATCAGCATATCAATCATGCTCAACCTCCGTATATCGTGAACAAACTGATATTCATTAATTGAAACTAATTTTTAATGCCTTAAAAATCGATATTGTTGTTTGGACCTTGCTATGTATAAATGTAGAAACCAGTAGGCAGAAGAGGATAAATATACATAACAGATCTAATGGCTACAAGAAGATTAATTATAAATAAGTACCAGTTTTTCTTTTCAAAGACATAACCCTTAAATAGGACCATGTTGTTCGTAAATTTATTTGTCAGATATATCACTAGCCATCACAACCTGTACAAGATTCTTGTAGTTGAGCTAGGATATTCCAATTTTGATTGAAACTGTATAGTTTGATATAATACGGTGCAATTTTAGCAAACAGTATAAAATTACGAACTCAAAAAATGTTTTTTTCTTTTTTGGAAGATTTTGTACTAAATAATATATAGATTCAAACTAGGGATGTACAGGACAGTAATTTTGCCTGGTACTGGATAATCGGGTGCTTGGCAAAACCGCTACGGTTGATGGTTCATGTCTTCGTTCTGGGGGCCATTTCATTGAATAGTACTAAAAGACGTCACAAACCATAGTCCCGTTGAAAAGGTCGTTTAAATATTAAACCAATGAAGTTGGAATTGTTTGTTGGCGGATTTTCAACGAGATGGTTGAGTTGAAACCGTTGCTGTTGTTAGTTTTTCCTTTTTTCTCTTATAGAATTATCACCCGGCACTGCCGGGTACCTGGCATCATTATCCGGTACCCGGCCGTATCTTAAAAAAAGTTCGGGACTAACCGCGTAGCGTATCCAAGGTGTGTAATTCAAACAAGCATTTGACCAATTTTTATTAATTGGCAAACATATTTATAATTAG
Organism: Agrilus planipennis; assembly: GCF_000699045.2. Lineage (NCBI taxonomy): Eukaryota > Metazoa > Arthropoda > Insecta > Coleoptera > Buprestidae > Agrilus > Agrilus planipennis. The sequence goes on from NW_020439087.1 coordinate 677,080, forward strand.
AATTGAATTTAGTAATACCCAAATCAGTTAAAATTGCCGTATGCAGAATGTCCCTTGTAATTTATTTGTTTTGTTCTTAGAAGTCGTGCTCTATATATTCCCACACCCTTAAATAGAACGGCGTCTGTAAAAATTGCCAGGACAATGAGACTAGCCCAATAAAATCAACGATACAGACTGGTACTAAAATAGATGTAATTGATTAATTGCCTCATTATTCCAGTCTTCGAAGGGGATCCTGTTCGAAGACGACTCATGTTCCCACGTTAAATAACGTTGTAACGTAGATACAACAGTTGCACGTATTTGTCTGTATGTATGTTTGCATTTGTACATACATATGTATATATTGTGTATGAATACTACTGCAAATAACCACAGCAACAGACCTATTACAACTTCTTCATCAGCCTTTTTGCATTCACTACTTATTGCTTGTGCGATTAATTAATGCAAGATTATCCATTGACAGGAGCGTACGCAACATTTCGAATGGGGAGCTCAAGTTGACGAAAATTGAAAAGTAAATACAAACTTTTAGCTCATTTTGAAAACTACAAATTTTTGGTGATTTTTTGTTCAAATAATGAGATTCATTAACTATACACAAGGAATTGGAGATTTCAGAGATATTAAAGTTGTTCAATCAAAAAAAATCAAAACTATTAGTGAAAATACTATTCTAATGTAATAGGTAGCATATATGTATCTTCTTCTTTATTATTCGTTTTTTTTTTTATTATTTAACAGAACTACACAATACACTCAAAGTCTACAATTTTAAGTCAATATTTTCAAATATAGCTAAAAGACTGTATAAATTGTGGCTAAAGAAACTAAAATGGGCTATTTTTTCAAATAGTGTAATTACTGTAGTTGATCCTCATAAGGATTTGGTCTCTTAGTTCCTATAAATGTTACACCACTGCCTATCGGCAATGATGACTATTTAAATATGCAACAAATTTTTACATTCAAAACCTGTTCAGTACGGAAAAACACACCTTCAAGAAATTATCACAAATTTTTAAGAAATATAAACATGAAAGCTGTAAGGATAAATCAGAAAACTGTATCCATAGGAAAATTATGTTATATTAGCAATTATGATTCACTATGGTAATGAGAAAAGGGTAACTTTGCACAAAATCACTAAAATGAGTCAAATCTCAGAAGTCTAAAAGAAAAACAACATAATCAACAGACAGCAGAATCTTAATGGTGTCAACTACACATTATAGAAACCCCGCATTACGTAACCAGCATGCTAATCATGCTAGACCTCCGTACACCGTGAACAGAGTGAGTTTCATTAATGGAAATTAATGATCAACATCTTAAAAATCGATATTTTACCGTTGTGCTTTGTTTGATCATTGCTAATATACATACCTATTTAAATTTAGTAACTCAATATCAGTGGCTACAAGAGATTGACGTCGATGTAGCTGACCTAAATGTTACAAAAAGACTAATTGTAAGAAAAAGAGCATTTTGGATACAAACAATGATTTCTGATTTCTTTGCTAAATAACAATTTTTCGTTCCTGTTTTAAATATCTGTTGCTGTTATTTTAATGAGCATGTATTAGTGTTTCATATTTCTGAATATACTTAGGTACGTTTAATTTGTTGATTAATAATGCTGATTCTAATGTATGTTTCAATGTATATATACTTTTGAATGATATTATGTAGGCAGCAATATTATGAATAAATACTTTCTTAAATTACGCTTTAAAAAATTGATGACAAAAATTATTTCTGTTACTTATAAAATGTAAGTAGTTGTAGTTTCATAACCTGTTAATTCTTACTAGTCTGTTATAAGGGAAGTTCGAAAGTTATTGTAACATTTTAAGTGGATCTCAAGTTCTTTTTGAAGTCCATATTCAAAAAAAGACCAACTAAAAGATTTCTCAATAACAGGTAATTATCAATTTTTTAAGAAATGCATAACTGAAATACGGGGCCACATGAATCATGGGACACAAAGTGCTAACTTACATCACCTTATTATTGGAGCACTGTTAAGTGCGAAGTTTCGTGTGTCTAAATTAGAAAAGCAGCGGAAATTACGAATCATTTCAAGCACATATTATTCAAATTTTATTCATAAAAAAACAAATTGCAACCTATAAAATTCTTAAATAACTCGTAATTTTACAAGAAAATACTGGAATTCGAGGCCACTTGTGGAGCCTCATGAATCGGGGGCCGGTCGTAAAATGTATCATTTGCGCCACCTTACATCTGTCTCTGATCATTTCACAATTTCATAAAAATAAAATAAATCAAAGTAATGCTTCCCTCCTAGTAAAACCTACCAATACAGCGGCACATCGAACAAGCCTTGGTGTTGGTTTGATTATATCGTTATAAGTATAAGATATTTTGAAAAATCTCAGTGCCATTTAGATGCAAAAAAATTATAAATACCTTAACATCAGTTTCACTTAACTAGAAATAGGCTTGGTCGGTGCAGTTCGCATACTTCTTGTACATGGAAACTGTAATTTCAACCTTTATAAATCTTCGCGGGTAATTTGTTACAAGTCTGTGTTAAAAAACGACAAAATAAATTACAAATGAGTAACAGCTATTTGCTTTCAACTTATCTAGCATCTACATTAAGCAGGGAAAATATTCCAGAAAGTGCAACGCGACAAATCGTGACTGAAATGCTAAGGACTGGCTAGAGAGGATACAAAATGTTTTGGCCATCTTGTCGAGTCGTTAAGTATTTTTTCAAACGTTCTTGCACGTGCTTTAGCCGGCATGGATTACCAAATAGGCAAAGTGGATGCAAACTCATAGTCAATGCATTCCACTTCGGCGTCATGTCGTTGAAGAGCTTTGACAAAAGAGGGAAATGATTTTGATGCAATTTTGGAAGAAAATTACAATCGAGTTTGATGAATTGTACTAAATGAATTACATGATATGAGACAGGAAACTGTGCCCCTTTCAAAAATTCAGATATCGTTAAAAGTGATAAAGTCATTATATTTTAGTGTACTATCATGATTTAACTAAGATTAAATAGTCTAAAATATGTACTTTATTTATCTGAACTTTTTACTCAGAATGATAAGTACTACTTCCCATCTTTCTGAAACACTATATAAATATTGCTGGCACACCTATCAATAATAATTATCTATTTAAACAATATTAGGTATTTAAATAATATCAGCAAGCTGGGCTGTTTCTTCTGATCGGTGTGCCATCTCGTTCCAATGAACGGCGACCTCCAACACGAAAGACCAAATATCTCTGCGAGTACTTACTTACTGTGTCTATTACAAATACAAAAACTTTCTGGATATCAACTCACTTTGAAAATTACTTGTAAAAATACTTATATCAAACAGTTATCTTTTAATACCAGTTTTAACGGTAACAAATACGATAAAAGAATTATTAGAAACAGAATCATATCGTGTTTTTACTTTTTTGTTTGTTAAATATTGAAATCTTACAAGTTTACAAGGCATTAAGAGATATTTTATTAAGAATATATTTCACAAAAAATCTACGATAAACCCGTACAGATGAAGTGCTTTTCGCCTAGCTAAAAAATTAGCAGCTACAATAAATTTATTTACAGTTGACTACAAAATCGTTTGCTGTCCTAAAACTTAAAAATGCACTGCATCGTTTGTGATTATTGTATGTAATAGGTTTAGTAACCTTTATTGAACTTATCCGGCAGTTTTCAATCGGTATTATTATAATATTCTAGCATAATTTTACGGTTTTCATCCGTACAAATAAACTGTACCTTAACGACTTACATAATCATTAATATTTAACAGCTTTCTAGAAAGCAGCGATATTTCAACATCTCGCATTGTAACGGAATTGTAATAATGTAGGTAAGTAATACTTATGTGTTAGCAAAAGGGTAGAAGAAAATGGTTATATAAATATTATTAGAAGTCAAGTAATGCTTAGCTTTGGGAAGGAAATCGGTTTAGGTCCAAGTTTTTAAAATTATCTCTTAAGAAAATGCTGGGGACGCAGCAGATGCTACTTAGCTGTGTCGACCAATCAGAAGCAACATTAACTAGAGTTGCATTATTTTCATTTTCCATTTGATTATCATGTTTACATTATAAGTTATTATTAAAGACAACTAATAGACACATTCCAAATATTTAGCAATATTTGCAGATTTTCAAAAACGGTATAAAAGTCTATTTAGTAATAAGTTCATTCTAATTTCGACTGTACTAAATGTAAATTTCAATAAAATTGAATGTTGGAACTGAGAATGTAATTCGCAAAATCTCTTTGCATCCCTTATAGTTTGAGGCAGGCTCCTCCACCATTTATAGCGATTCTTTAACACACCATGGAATGCGAATTTGTATATTTGCAACAGTTTTCTACTAATTTCAGTAAAAATGTTTAATCATTGTTTTTATCAGTTATAGAGCATGAGAAAATCATATAGATATAATTAATTCCCCTTGTTTGTCCACGAGTGTTGTGGCCATCGGCAGACATTTCTAACGACCTGTCGACTGGCCTTTACGACAACAATTTCCTAATTGATAAATGAGAATCATTATGTCAGACAGACTATAAACATATGTAATTGTATCTCTCGTTCTCTCGATAGCCGGAGAAAGTACGCTTGCTGCTGCTATTATTGCTGCTGGTAAGAGTCAATAAAACTTGTGAGAAGAAAATTGATTCTCTACCAGCAAGCTTGATCAATTCATAATTATTGTGTGTCGTATAACTATATCGTAAAAGCAATAGCGTAGACAAATAGCGGTAACGTTATCGTTCTATTTCCTAGTCTCCTACACGAATACATTAACTTGGTTCTTTTTCTGTTTTCTCGAATGGAGAAAAATAAGTGATGCTTTTTATATATCGGTGTCATTCGTGATAGAATATGTTTTACGGTTTAGAAACTACTCATTTTATTGTTTTAGACTACTAGATGTATCAGCTCGATAGTCCATTCCAATTAATAACTTTCTATTTAACGCTTGCTTCACGGGTCCGTGTAATCCGTAATAAATCTAACTGCGTCTCAAGCACCGCAAACAGTAAATCATGGAAACTGTTAAGTAGATGCATGGACGAACATATTTCATGTAGAATTAACTCCACATAAGATTTATCTGAAATAGATACACCAACAGTAAATAAAAATCACTTTAATTTTCACAAACTTAGGCGTCTTAAAAGGCGGGGGTTGTCTTTATCCTGAATGAGATCTTACTGCTTTAGCTATAAAATTGCAGTTTCTATTTTTCTTTTTCCGGGAATTACTAATGATGGTGGACGTTTCGACCTAGTGGAAAATCGCAAGGTTGGAAGGGAAAAGTCGCTCTTTAACATATTTTTTTTAGGAATTGCACAAACGAAGGCAAAACAGAAATGAAAAACTATTATTATCTGTTCCCCACTATTTGTTTACATGGTCCCATGAAGCCACAGAGAAATTTGAATCAGGATAGGTGAATCCAAAATCGAATTCGTGCAGTGCCCTCCCAAAGCTCAAACTCCGTCCCGTTTTCAATCTAATTTTGATCAATCAAAAAGAATATTTACTTTTCGTTCTTCATTTTTCAGCTACTTTTCATAATAATCTAAAGCAACAGCACAGCTATTATTAGTAATGTTCTGAACTGTACACTCTTAAACTAAACCAGTGAAATTTCTGCTGATTTTTTCGGTAATGTCATGAATCTCTGAAGAATCAGTGGTGTCTTATAAAATGTCTGTAAATCGTCATAACGTTGTCTCATCATTACACATTAATATATGCAATGCAAAATGTGATGACTAATTAATAATAAAAACATTTGTATTACACAAATTTATGAATTTATACCTTTACTGAAATTCTACCTGAATAATTATAATAATAAATAATGAAGGTGGACATTTCGACAGTGGAAAATCGCAAGATTGGAAGGGAAAAGTCGCTCTTTAACATATTTTTTAGGAATTGCACAAACGAAGGCAAAACAAATGAAAAACTATTATTATCTGTACCCCACCTTTCGTTTACATGGTCCAATGAAGCCACAGAGAAATTTGAATCAGGATAGGTAAATTAATAATGACCACTCACTAATTCGCAGTGAAACAATTGACGCTATTTCATCATCTTCGTTTTTACAACAGTGTTATTAGAATTCTAAAAACTATTGGAAAAATCATTAAACCATTTTCATGAAAAAAAATAATTAGTTTTTAGTATTACGCAGTAGATTTATAATCTATAATATCAACTATCTATATACATATCTCACTCCTTTTTTAAGGATAGATTGATGGCATATTTTTACTTAAAACATATATCCTACAATATTAATTTACGACTAATATAAAGTGATTTACGTTTTTATCGTAAATCTGAACATTAGAACGCCAAGATGCACCATGCACCAAACTCTTAGCCAAAAACGTACGGAGTTTGAAAATTGTCTTTGATGTTTTGGCTCCTGTGAAGCCTTATAATATGTCGTATATCTTGACACCGGAAGCAGAAGCGTACACAATTTTGGATACATTTTAAGGTAATAAAGATAACAATAAATGACATTTGGGCCAAATATATACCTACCGTTTCAAAATAAAACGGAAAACTAAAAATAAGAAGTAATTTACCTACGATTACTTTTCTAAATGGTTTTTAACGTTTTTACAAAAAAAAAAAAATAAACACGAGTAACTACATGCAGAGAACTATCTTTTTGGAAAAGTATAGTTGCATATACAATTTTGACCATAATAAAAAATAATATACAGAAAACACTTTCAATCTTACATTATAGTTATTAATAAAGTAAAAATAGAAATAAATTTGATAAAAAAAAAATTGGTAGTAGCTGCTACAATGTCAACAAACCGATAAACTTCACATGTTTGTTTGTGTTCTTGTAGTACAAACTTATAGTAAGGATGATATACTTTTCCCGCCCAGATAAGTCAACACGGTATTATTATTACAGCAACCTTATCTGTCGTGACCCACTAATAAATGAAATTTACTTTCAGTTATTTTTTGATACAAAAAAAAGCCAAATTTATCGTACTACACTTTTAAATGGCATTATATAATGAATCGTCTACGAGAGTCATTCAATATATTTTTTGAGAGTCTCTCGACAGTCTCTCTCAGCGACACCAGAGATACTCGATGAGAGACGGAGACTCGAGTCTCGCTTTCAGAGACTCTGAGAGACTGAACATTTTTATCTCGGGGAGCTAGTTAGAGATATATATGAAGCAAAAACAGGAGTTAAGAGGAGTAGAGGTAGATCCAGGTTAGATTATTGTTTACAAATGCCTAAGGATGTGAGATGTTCCAGTTTATAAAATTAGCTCAGAATAAGAAAATATGGAGGTGCGTGTCCAAC
>NW_020439087.1:684482-734269 GCF_000699045.2 Agrilus planipennis
TAAAAATAAGAGACGAAAAATTAAAAGAAGTGACTGGTTTTGGGTATCTACGATATCAGATAGCTCAGGATGGACGGAGCAGTAGAAACATAGAATAGAGGATGACGCAGGATAGAGTCGCCTTTAAAAAGAAGAAGTAACTTTTATGCTCTCGAACAGTTAACTTAGAAATTTGGAAAGGATTGTTAATGGTGTATGTCTGGAGTATGATTCTTTACGGATACGAAACGTGGACGATGGGCGCGGCGGAATAGAAAAAGTTAGGTTAGGTTAGAAGCGTTCTAAATATGATGTTACAGCTGAATGATGAGGATACCTTGGGTAGAGCAGGTTAGAAATAAGGAGATATTAAAAAGAGTAGGAGAACAGAAATCAATAAGAAGTACTTGAGATAGGTTAGTAAGACACTTTCTCATGTATTAAGGGCTAAGTTAGAGACATATCAGAAGCAGAAACAGGAGCTAAGAAGAGAAGTATGCCTCGATTAGATTGCTGTACACAAATAGTTAAGGATGTGAGATGTTCTAGTTTTAGGGAAATGCAACTAACGACCTTATGATGATGATAGCTGCTTTCTTGAGTCCGACATTGTTGGAAATCTGCGACTTACTTTAAGGAGATCAAAGAGTAAAAATGAGTTGGAAATTTACCATTAAAATCATGTATGTGCGGACATTGGAGCGTCTGTTCAGAATGACTCATGAAACAATTAAATACTGCAAGTAGTAGCAAATAATTTTCCCATAGACGAAAATGATCAAAGAGACCTTGGCATGGTCATAATAGATCCACTTATCTACGACAAATGCACCATTAAATTCAATTACATTAACTGTTAGTAAAAAACAGTTCCCTGAAAAAATTGCCATATGCTTCATTCAACTGATCTATTTTTTTGCCAAACGGTCATGCCTTAAGGATGAAAGAGAATGCAAAATAAAATAAGTAGATGCATTATAGAATATTTCAACCATATTTTAAGAACAAGAACCGCAAAAAAACTGTTCATTATATACATTTAGTTTTATTTAGTACCTACTGAACTTATTTTTTTGCCATCAAAAAATGAATTTAATTTTTTAAGTAGCTAGCCACTCATGTTGAGCTAAAATGAACAACCAAGGTTATTACTGAAGCTTATTGGAGACTATAAATTTTTGTTATCACTATGATGACTTAATATTAGCATTCCTGCTAGGTGCAAGAGCGAATAATTTATGATATTCAATGCAAAGCCAGTCGTATGCAACCAGAGTTTAATAATAAACGAACTTAAACAAAATATGTAGTTCATTTTATTACCTTCTTTAAAAAAAAAAAGAATAAAAACAAAAAGTCAACGGCAAAACTAAATCAGACAATACACACAAAAAAAAAGGAATAAAAACAAAAAGTCAACAGCAAAACTAAATCAATCAGGCAATACACATACTTGCATCTGACAAATAAATTGTTGTTGAACATTTACGTAGTTTGCATAAATAAATATAACAGCAATCGTAGAGTAACTAATAGGTAGAATAGCAATAATTTTACAAAGTAATAAAAGTAAAAGGCCACTTGTGATTAAATACCCATGTGTATGTGTTTTATATATGTATAGACGGTTCTGAAATGAAAGGTTCTGCGGCATTACACTTAATTAACGCAAATTTAAACAGTAACCAACCCGCGGCCGTTCAAAGAGAAATTATCATTAGCAGATTTTGAAGAAAAAAAGGAATAATCGACTAAAAGCTATTAAAAGCAAAACAGTTCACAAACTGGCAGTCAAGTTTCTCATGGTACAGTTATAAGCGTGTACATACAACGAGTCCCAAATATGGCACCACATTGTCGTCAAATATAGAATCAATTAAGTTGTGCTTTCAGGGGCCTCTTGAATTATAAAGTTAACAAGTTCAACGAATGCTTGAATTATTAATATTTGCATCTCATGTATTCATTTTCTAATATTATACTTACCAGTTTTAAAATCGTTTTGCATACATATTTATCATACTAAACTAAAATTGTAATACGCTTTTTTCCCATATTTGTCGAGAACACTATCTAAACTTTGTCATTCATGTAGATGATGAATGTGGGTCATCATCTAGTTAATAACAGCACTTTACATATTCCTTTCCTAACTTTTGTGCCACGTTAAAGGGCGTTTAGTGTATTGTTCTATTTGTTTGATGTATTTTACAAATTTTCGAAATTTTTACCCACTGTGACTTTTTAGTTATTTATTTCAATTGTATCGAAAAATTAATGCTCGAATACAAACTATTACATGATGCCGGCCGTGAAAGCTTACACGCCTTTATTATGCTCTAATTTTACATTTTATTGATATTTATTTGATAACTAGAATTTTACAAAAAATAAAATATTTTTCTTTTCTGTTTCTTCCCTCGTAATGCACATTATCAAATCCTATTGACATTTCTATTGTATGCTACTTTTTGAAGATTTACGAACAATTGAATTGCAGTCACCCGAACTGGGACAGTCTGTACATATCAGATAGATACGGCGCGCGTTGCAGCGATTTACATTTCAATTTTTCTCAATTGGTCGACTACCGTCCGTAGTATAATAATTTTAATTGAACTACAATAAATTACGAGTGACCTTATAAGAAAACTCTTTTAATTTTCATATTTGATTGTTCAAGAAGCATAAACATATTTTCTATATATCTAAGTATCTAGCGTTTAATAAATAATTAAGCAAAAAATTTTCTGTTACCATAACGACCTTGTCAACGATGATTCTTTGAATATCTACACTAAACTACTAAACGAATGGTCATAATATTACACTCATTGTCAGTAAAATGAATAACACGTTTAACTATAATGTCAAATAAAGTAGAAATGCACTGGATGCGATTTTACAGGATACCGGATAACCAGTTACCCGGCAAAACCCTACGTTTAAGGATGTTTGGGAGGTACAATCGGAGACAAGAGTACGTTAGAAATTCGTAATTAATTAGGTTTTGCAGCATATCGTGAGGTAAATGAATACTATCTATACTAAAAAAAGTATACGGTTTGAAAGAAAATTTGGAATTTAACCGAAAACTTTGAATAAAATAAGAAATAACGAATAATATGGAAAATTTTTAACTGACTTTTGGCAGTGAATATGCCTTGATTTCAACTTCGAAACAAAAAAATATTTAGTTTCAATCTCTATTAATAATGAGCGTAAAACTTTTTAATATGTTTAAATAATAATTAAAACTTTAAAATTGCATTTATTTCAGACAATTATAAATATTATCATTATATTATCAAGTAAAAACGAGATTTTCAGCTAATTTTTCATTTTTTCCTCGATAACCATTTAGTGAATTTGAATAACCTTACGCTAAAGTGATTCTCCAGAGTTCAAGTTACTTATTATAAAAGTTTGAAATTTCTGGTAGCTTTTTTTCTGTTAATAAAAATAAATTTAATCTGTTCGGTTAACGAATCTCCATAAAATGACGTGTAAAATTACAATTTTTTAAAATTTCAATAACTTTTCAACGGTTTAGTGAATCGATTTGTAATTTTTACAGGAGTTTTAGAATTGAATGAGGAACGTTCTTCCAAATTTTTATTTATCTCGTAGCATTCTGACATATCTCCCAAACATCCTTAACGGTTCTTGATTTCGTTCTGGCGGACTTTCTGTTAAATACCACCCTCAACAACGTCCCAAACCACGGTCAGTCCCGTTCAAAAAGTCATTTAAACACTAAACCAATGAAACTTTAATTCTTGGGTGGAGGATTCTTAACGAGAGGGTTGAGTCGAAACCTTTTGTACGGGCCTCTTATGATATGAAAATTCTATTTTATGTGACTGCTTTGAACGAGAATAGTAATATAACGTCTCGAACTCAAAAATGATAACACCTCGAAACCTCAAAATGCAAACGTCCAAATTTAATTTAACTTTTAACAATCTCTTTGAAATTTCTATATTAACAGTTGGCAAACATAGAAGTGACTTCCTTTTATTGAAGGCTACTCGACCCTGCGATATCCTCTGCTTTAAATTCCTGCTGCTCCTGATTTATCTGACTTCCTAAATGAAGAAAAACAGCTACTTCTAATTTTTCGTCTCCTATCTTTATGTTCGCTCTTTCCCTACTATTTCTTCCCTTGCATACCAGTATTTTTGTTTTACTTTTAATTATTTTCATACAATACTATTTCGTCAATACCACCTCCGTTTTATTTAAAGCTATTTCTACCTAGTTACTGAAATGTATTTCGAACGCTTGGTGTCGTCCTTTGGCGTCGCGGTTTGAGCTTTTTAGAGTATTATACTACACCGCCAAAGTTTTTCAGTCTTCCAGATTAGTCAGATATAAAATCGTTTCGTTTTGTGCAATAATAACAAGTTCTTTAATTAATCACATAAGTAAAATATGGAAATGGCAAAATATTCCTCTTTTGAACAGCAATGACGCGATCTTTTGCTCACAAATTATGTTCATACACCTACAAAAAGTTACAATAAAGAATAAAGTATAAGGTAATAATAAACGCCTGTACATGTACTCAAAATGCACACACATGTAAAAAGGTATACGTGTGTGTATTGTTTATGTTGTGAACCTGCACCTATGTATGTGTACTGCTGTTACATACGTACAAACACTGAAAGGGACATTTGGCGACATTGATAAACAGATCATGTATCGCACGGTATTTTATGTTTTCTGTTTTAGAATCGAACCAGACGGGACGGTGGGTTTTATACAGCCACGTGAATTACTCAAACAAGAAAATTAATATTCATAATCAAAGAGTCCATAAGCATCAACCAGCATAAAAACATCTGGTACCGAAAAGCATAAATTAACAATTAGCGAACATATTAAATACACAACAGTCCAATTTTTGTTCAATAAAAACCAGAATCATGACACAATGCGATTTATTACGTCTACATGAACTGTCAATTATTTAATTGTGTCTGACGTAAGGGAACTATTGTTGTAGACCATTATTGAAAAAATATTTGAAAAAAAAAAAAAAAATTATACAAAATTATTAGTTATAAATGTCTCACATTCCTACAGTTCGAAGTGCAGAGAAAATATCATTAATTGAATAAAATATTGTTTGCCGCTGGTTATTTAATTATATGTGTTTCTTATCTCGTCTGTTTTAACTTGACTTATCGTTAATTGAATTTTGCGTATGACCTTACTACGCAAGGTGTACTTTATTTATGCGTGCAACGATTAAATGAAGCAAGTAAAATTCTTAGTTGATAATTTTACTCATGTGCATATTTGGCTCATAAAAATTAAAAATTGCAATCAGCATATTTCCAGATAATATTTGTATGGATACAATTATGATATAGTATATTACGTCGAATATTTAAATTATCGTATTTTTAAATTATATTATTATTAAAAATGCAGTTTTAAAGTGCATTCGTATTTTGAACAGTCCTGCAATATATAAACGTTTACTACCCAATGACGTTGTTTATATTTACCAAACAAACTTTTCATATTAAATAAAAGTTCATATTTTAGAATGCGAAAATTTTTACCTGCTGCTCTATTTCTCGCCCTGGGGCCGTCTTCCTCGATTAGGGGAGATGTGGCTCGCCCCAATATTACGGTAGGAATAATTGAAAGGAACAGTATAAAAATGTTTGTTACTTTCGACATGTTTTTTTTTCTATTTTAAACAATCGCACACTTCACACAAATTTGATAATCGTCAATCAATTGATTTCGTTTTTTAATTTTGAAGACAATTATCACTTTAACATTAAGTAGATGAGATCCAATTACATTTGGAAAGAAGTTTTTTTTTCTTTTTTGCCTACATACTAACAGGAGCTTATTAATGTCCAATAGAAACGTAAAGCTTTCGATATCGCGTCGATTTAAAATCCACGTGACAAATGTAACTTTAAAAAGTTTTTAAAGCCGCAGTGATTGCACATATGAACAAAACAAACGTCAGTTTATGACAATCTGTTAGGAAAATTTCTCGCAGGACTTCGACTTTCGATTCTTCCGGTTAGAACTAGCAAGGACGCCGGCAAAGAATGCGCGTTTACCGGCACTGCACGTTACTGTCACATTCACAAATCTGTACTTGCCGTGCGTCGATCGCAGTAATGTAGCTGAGCAACTTAAGCGAACGCTTGAAATAAACTGTTGTTGATTCGGCGATACACGCGGCTAACTTCAACTCATCCCCACTCCTGCTATCTGAATAGCTTCTGAGAGAGAATCCTGCGGCCTACGAGAGGAAGGATGCTGAGCGACGACAACGCGCTGCCCGAGCTTCCGAAGGATAATCCCGAGCTTTTCGTTTTACCCAGAACGGCAACGATTTCTACCTTTCGATGTTCATGCATTAGACGCATCTCGCTACGTTTTTAACGTTAAAGCGCTGCAGATAATACATCCTTAGAAATTTTTAACGTTCATGGATTTTATTTACTGACTACATTCTCTTTACGTAGTTCATAATTTTTTGGCACTATTAATTAAATTGAGTTTATCTACTCTTAAAAAAGAAACATTATTTTATTCATTCGTGATATTTATTGGAATCTGAAACTAGAAAAGATTTTGAAGAAAAACAGTACGAAATTTGTAATAATCCTTTGAAAATAATAGCAACCTTAATAAGGATTTTTTTCTATTTTAANGATTTATAATCTATAATATCAACTATCTATATACATATCTCACTCCTTTTTTAAGGATAGATTGATGGCATATTTTTACTTAAAACATATATCCTACAATATTAATTTACGACTAATATAAAGTGATTTACGTTTTTATCGTAAATCTGAACATTAGAACGCCAAGATGCACCATGCACCAAACTCTTAGCCAAAAACGTACGGAGTTTGAAAATTGTCTTTGATGTTTTGGCTCCTGTGAAGCCTTATAATATGTCGTATATCTTGACACCGGAAGCAGAAGCGTACACAATTTTGGATACATTTTAAGGTAATAAAGATAACAATAAATGACATTTGGGCCAAATATATACCTACCGTTTCAAAATAAAACGGAAAACTAAAAATAAGAAGTAATTTACCTACGATTACTTTTCTAAATGGTTTTTAACGTTTTTACAAAAAAAAAAAAATAAACACGAGTAACTACATGCAGAGAACTATCTTTTTGGAAAAGTATAGTTGCATATACAATTTTGACCATAATAAAAAATAATATACAGAAAACACTTTCAATCTTACATTATAGTTATTAATAAAGTAAAAATAGAAATAAATTTGATAAAAAAAAAATTGGTAGTAGCTGCTACAATGTCAACAAACCGATAAACTTCACATGTTTGTTTGTGTTCTTGTAGTACAAACTTATAGTAAGGATGATATACTTTTCCCGCCCAGATAAGTCAACACGGTATTATTATTACAGCAACCTTATCTGTCGTGACCCACTAATAAATAAAATTTACTTTCAGTTATTTTTTGATACAAAAAAAAGCCAAATTTATCGTACTACACTTTTAAATGGCATTATATAATGAATCGTCTACGAGAGTCATTCAATATATTCTCTGGATAAGGAAAGAAGAAAAGAAATGCAGTAGAATCGCGATAGTGTCAACCGAACAAAAAGAACAGATGCTACTGAAATGTACACATATTTAATATGTAATAATATCTACAATCACTAATCAACACTTCAAATATACATAGAAATATAAAACACTAATACATCCTGATTAAATAGCAGCAACTCTATTTAAAACACCTCATCGTTTTTATTTTTCAATTATCTCTCCCATAATCTCAATACACTCATTACATCTCAGTTTTATTAACATTTTCTTTTTCTATAAACATAAGGGAAAAGGTAAATATAAAAATAAGAGACGAAAAATTAAAAGAAGTGACTGGTTTTGGGTATCTACGATATCAGATAGCTCAGGATGGACGGAGCAGTAGAAACATAGAATAGAGGATGACGCAGGATAGAGTCGCCTTTAAAAAGAAGAAGTAACTTTTATGCTCTCGAACAGTTAANTAATAAAGTAAAAATAGAAATAAATTTGATAAAAAAAAAATTGGTAGTAGCTGCTACAATGTCAACAAACCGATAAACTTCACATGTTTGTTTGTGTTCTTGTAGTACAAACTTATAGTAAGGATGATATACTTTTCCCGCCCAGATAAGTCAACACGGTATTATTATTACAGCAACCTTATCTGTCGTGACCCACTAATAAATGAAATTTACTTTCAGTTATTTTTTGATACAAAAAAAAGCCAAATTTATCGTACTACACTTTTAAATGGCATTATATAATGAATCGTCTACGAGAGTCATTCAATATATTCTCTGGATAAGGAAAGAAGAAAAGAAATGCAGTAGAATCGCGATAGTGTCAACCGAACAAAAAGAACAGATGCTACTGAAATGTACACATATTTAATATGTAATAATATCTACAATCACTAATCAACACTTCAAATATACATAGAAATATAAAACACTAATACATCCTGATTAAATAGCAGCAACTCTATTTAAAACACCTCATCGTTTTTATTTTTCAATTATCTCTCCCATAATCTCAATACACTCATTACATCTCAGTTTTATTAACATTTTCTTTTTCTATAAACATAAGGGAAAAGGTAAATATAAAAATAAGAGACGAAAAATTAAAAGAAGTGACTGGTTTTGGGTATCTACGATATCAGATAGCTCAGGATGGACGGAGCAGTAGAAACATAGAATAGAGGATGACGCAGGATAGAGTCGCCTTTAAAAAGAAGAAGTAACTTTTATGCTCTCGAACAGTTAACTTAGAAATTTGGAAAGGATTGTTAATGGTGTATGTCTGGAGTATGATTCTTTACGGATACGAAACGTGGACGATGGGCGCGGCGGAATAGAAAAAGTTAGGTTAGGTTAGAAGCGTTCTAAATATGATGTTACAGCTGAATGATGAGGATACCTTGGGTAGAGCAGGTTAGAAATAAGGAGATATTAAAAAGAGTAGGAGAACAGAAATCAATAAGAAGTACTTGAGATAGGTTAGTAAGACACTTTCTCATGTATTAAGGGCTAAGTTAGAGACATATCAGAAGCAGAAACAGGAGCTAAGAAGAGAAGTATGCCTCGATTAGATTGCTGTACACAAATAGTTAAGGATGTGAGATGTTCTAGTTTTAGGGAAATGCAACTAACGACCTTATGATGATGATAGCTGCTTTCTTGAGTCCGACATTGTTGGAAATCTGCGACTTACTTTAAGGAGATCAAAGAGTAAAAATGAGTTGGAAATTTACCATTAAAATCATGTATGTGCGGACATTGGAGCGTCTGTTCAGAATGACTCATGAAACAATTAAATACTGCAAGTAGTAGCAAATAATTTTCCCATAGACGAAAATGATCAAAGAGACCTTGGCATGGTCATAATAGATCCACTTATCTACGACAAATGCACCATTAAATTCAATTACATTAACTGTTAGTAAAAAACAGTTCCCTGAAAAAATTGCCATATGCTTCATTCAACTGATCTATTTTTTTGCCAAACGGTCATGCCTTAAGGATGAAAGAGAATGCAAAATAAAATAAGTAGATGCATTATAGAATATTTCAACCATATTTTAAGAACAAGAACCGCAAAAAAACTGTTCATTATATACATTTAGTTTTATTTAGTACCTACTGAACTTATTTTTTTGCCATCAAAAAATGAATTTAATTTTTTAAGTAGCTAGCCACTCATGTTGAGCTAAAATGAACAACCAAGGTTATTACTGAAGCTTATTGGGGAGCTCAAGTTGACGAAAATTGAAAAGTAAATACAAACTTTTAGCTCATTTTGAAAACTACAAATTTTTGGTGATTTTTTGTTCAAATAATGAGATTCATTAACTATACACAAGGAATTGGAGATTTCAGAGATATTAAAGTTGTTCAATCAAAAAAAATCAAAACTATTAGTGAAAATACTATTCTAATGTAATAGGTAGCATATATGTATCTTCTTCTTTATTATTCGTTTTTTTTTTATTATTTAACAGAACTACACAATACACTCAAAGTCTACAATTTTAAGTCAATATTTTCAAATATAGCTAAAAGACTGTATAAATTGTGGCTAAAGAAACTAAAATGGGCTATTTTTTCAAATAGTGTAATTACTGTAGTTGATCCTCATAAGGATTTGGTCTCTTAGTTCCTATAAATGTTACACCACTGCCTATCGGCAATGATGACTATTTAAATATGCAACAAATTTTTACATTCAAAACCTGTTCAGTACGGAAAAACACACCTTCAAGAAATTATCACAAATTTTTAAGAAATATAAACATGAAAGCTGTAAGGATAAATCAGAAAACTGTATCCATAGGAAAATTATGTTATATTAGCAATTATGATTCACTATGGTAATGAGAAAAGGGTAACTTTGCACAAAATCACTAAAATGAGTCAAATCTCAGAAGTCTAAAAGAAAAACAACATAATCAACAGACAGCAGAATCTTAATGGTGTCAACTACACATTATAGAAACCCCGCATTACGTAACCAGCATGCTAATCATGCTAGACCTCCGTACACCGTGAACAGAGTGAGTTTCATTAATGGAAATTAATGATCAACATCTTAAAAATCGATATTTTACCGTTGTGCTTTGTTTGATCATTGCTAATATACATACCTATTTAAATTTAGTAACTCAATATCAGTGGCTACAAGAGATTGACGTCGATGTAGCTGACCTAAATGTTACAAAAAGACTAATTGTAAGAAAAAGAGCATTTTGGATACAAACAATGATTTCTGATTTCTTTGCTAAATAACAATTTTTCGTTCCTGTTTTAAATATCTGTTGCTGTTATTTTAATGAGCATGTATTAGTGTTTCATATTTCTGAATATACTTAGGTACGTTTAATTTGTTGATTAATAATGCTGATTCTAATGTATGTTTCAATGTATATATACTTTTGAATGATATTATGTAGGCAGCAATATTATGAATAAATACTTTCTTAAATTACGCTTTAAAAAATTGATGACAAAAATTATTTCTGTTACTTATAAAATGTAAGTAGTTGTAGTTTCATAACCTGTTAATTCTTACTAGTCTGTTATAAGGGAAGTTCGAAAGTTATTGTAACATTTTAAGTGGATCTCAAGTTCTTTTTGAAGTCCATATTCAAAAAAAGACCAACTAAAAGATTTCTCAATAACAGGTAATTATCAATTTTTTAAGAAATGCATAACTGAAATACGGGGCCACATGAATCATGGGACACAAAGTGCTAACTTACATCACCTTATTATTGGAGCACTGTTAAGTGCGAAGTTTCGTGTGTCTAAATTAGAAAAGCAGCGGAAATTACGAATCATTTCAAGCACATATTATTCAAATTTTATTCATAAAAAAACAAATTGCAACCTATAAAATTCTTAAATAACTCGTAATTTTACAAGAAAATACTGGAATTCGAGGCCACTTGTGGAGCCTCATGAATCGGGGGCCGGTCGTAAAATGTATCATTTGCGCCACCTTACATCTGTCTCTGATCATTTCACAATTTCATAAAAATAAAATAAATCAAAGTAATGCTTCCCTCCTAGTAAAACCTACCAATACAGCGGCACATCGAACAAGCCTTGGTGTTGGTTTGATTATATCGTTATAAGTATAAGATATTTTGAAAAATCTCAGTGCCATTTAGATGCAAAAAAATTATAAATACCTTAACATCAGTTTCACTTAACTAGAAATAGGCTTGGTCGGTGCAGTTCGCATACTTCTTGTACATGGAAACTGTAATTTCAACCTTTATAAATCTTCGCGGGTAATTTGTTACAAGTCTGTGTTAAAAAACGACAAAATAAATTACAAATGAGTAACAGCTATTTGCTTTCAACTTATCTAGCATCTACATTAAGCAGGGAAAATATTCCAGAAAGTGCAACGCGACAAATCGTGACTGAAATGCTAAGGACTGGCTAGAGAGGATACAAAATGTTTTGGCCATCTTGTCGAGTCGTTAAGTATTTTTTCAAACGTTCTTGCACGTGCTTTAGCCGGCATGGATTACCAAATAGGCAAAGTGGATGCAAACTCATAGTCAATGCATTCCACTTCGGCGTCATGTCGTTGAAGAGCTTTGACAAAAGAGGGAAATGATTTTGATGCAATTTTGGAAGAAAATTACAATCGAGTTTGATGAATTGTACTAAATGAATTACATGATATGAGACAGGAAACTGTGCCCCTTTCAAAAATTCAGATATCGTTAAAAGTGATAAAGTCATTATATTTTAGTGTACTATCATGATTTAACTAAGATTAAATAGTCTAAAATATGTACTTTATTTATCTGAACTTTTTACTCAGAATGATAAGTACTACTTCCCATCTTTCTGAAACACTATATAAATATTGCTGGCACACCTATCAATAATAATTATCTATTTAAACAATATTAGGTATTTAAATAATATCAGCAAGCTGGGCTGTTTCTTCTGATCGGTGTGCCATCTCGTTCCAATGAACGGCGACCTCCAACACGAAAGACCAAATATCTCTGCGAGTACTTACTTACTGTGTCTATTACAAATACAAAAACTTTCTGGATATCAACTCACTTTGAAAATTACTTGTAAAAATACTTATATCAAACAGTTATCTTTTAATACCAGTTTTAACGGTAACAAATACGATAAAAGAATTATTAGAAACAGAATCATATCGTGTTTTTACTTTTTTGTTTGTTAAATATTGAAATCTTACAAGTTTACAAGGCATTAAGAGATATTTTATTAAGAATATATTTCACAAAAAATCTACGATAAACCCGTACAGATGAAGTGCTTTTCGCCTAGCTAAAAAATTAGCAGCTACAATAAATTTATTTACAGTTGACTACAAAATCGTTTGCTGTCCTAAAACTTAAAAATGCACTGCATCGTTTGTGATTATTGTATGTAATAGGTTTAGTAACCTTTATTGAACTTATCCGGCAGTTTTCAATCGGTATTATTATAATATTCTAGCATAATTTTACGGTTTTCATCCGTACAAATAAACTGTACCTTAACGACTTACATAATCATTAATATTTAACAGCTTTCTAGAAAGCAGCGATATTTCAACATCTCGCATTGTAACGGAATTGTAATAATGTAGGTAAGTAATACTTATGTGTTAGCAAAAGGGTAGAAGAAAATGGTTATATAAATATTATTAGAAGTCAAGTAATGCTTAGCTTTGGGAAGGAAATCGGTTTAGGTCCAAGTTTTTAAAATTATCTCTTAAGAAAATGCTGGGGACGCAGCAGATGCTACTTAGCTGTGTCGACCAATCAGAAGCAACATTAACTAGAGTTGCATTATTTTCATTTTCCATTTGATTATCATGTTTACATTATAAGTTATTATTAAAGACAACTAATAGACACATTCCAAATATTTAGCAATATTTGCAGATTTTCAAAAACGGTATAAAAGTCTATTTAGTAATAAGTTCATTCTAATTTCGACTGTACTAAATGTAAATTTCAATAAAATTGAATGTTGGAACTGAGAATGTAATTCGCAAAATCTCTTTGCATCCCTTATAGTTTGAGGCAGGCTCCTCCACCATTTATAGCGATTCTTTAACACACCATGGAATGCGAATTTGTATATTTGCAACAGTTTTCTACTAATTTCAGTAAAAATGTTTAATCATTGTTTTTATCAGTTATAGAGCATGAGAAAATCATATAGATATAATTAATTCCCCTTGTTTGTCCACGAGTGTTGTGGCCATCGGCAGACATTTCTAACGACCTGTCGACTGGCCTTTACGACAACAATTTCCTAATTGATAAATGAGAATCATTATGTCATACAGACTATAAACATATGTAATTGTATCTCTCGTTCTCTCGATAGCCGGAGAAAGTACGCTTGCTGCTGCTATTATTGCTGCTGGTAAGAGTCAATAAAACTTGTGAGAAGAAAATTGATTCTCTACCAGCAAGCTTGATCAATTCATAATTATTGTGTCTCGTATAACTATATCGTAAAAGCAATAGCGTAGACAAATAGCGGTAACGTTATCGTTCTATTTCCTAGTCTCCTACACGAATACATTAACTTGGTTCTTTTTCTGTTTTCTCGAATGGAGAAAAATAAGTGATGCTTTTTATATATCGGTGTCATTCGTGATAGAATATGTTTTACGGTTTAGAAACTACTCATTTTATTGTTTTAGACTACTAGATGTATCAGCTCGATAGTCCATTCCAATTAATAACTTTCTATTTAACGCTTGCTTCACGGGTCCGTGTAATCCGTAATAAATCTAACTGCGTCTCAAGCACCGCAAACAGTAAATCATGGAAACTGTTAAGTAGATGCATGGACGAACATATTTCATGTAGAATTAACTCCACATAAGATTTATCTGAAATAGATACACCAACAGTAAATAAAAATCACTTTAATTTTCACAAACTTAGGCGTCTTAAAAGGCGGGGGTTGTCTTTATCCTGAATGAGATCTTACTGCTTTAGCTATAAAATTGCAGTTTCTATTTTTCTTTTTCCGGGAATTACTAATGATGGTGGACGTTTCGACCTAGTGGAAAATCGCAAGGTTGGAAGGGAAAAGTCGCTCTTTAACATATTTTTTTTAGGAATTGCACAAACGAAGGCAAAACAGAAATGAAAAACTATTATTATCTGTTCCCCACTATTTGTTTACATGGTCCCATGAAGCCACAGAGAAATTTGAATCAGGATAGGTGAATCCAAAATCGAATTCGTGCAGTGCCCTCCCAAAGCTCAAACTCCGGCCCGTTTTCAATCTAATTTTGATCAATCAAAAAGAATATTTACTTTTCGTTCTTCATTTTTCAGCTACTTTTCATAATAATCTAAAGCAACAGCACAGCTATTATTAGTAATGTTCTGAACTGTACACTCTTAAACTAAACCAGTGAAATTTCTGCTGATTTTTTCGGTAATGTCATGAATCTCTGAAGAATCAGTGGTGTCTTATAAAATGTCTGTAAATCGTCATAACGTTGTCTCATCATTACACATTAATATATGCAATGCAAAATGTGATGACTAATTAATAATAAAAACATTTGTATTACACAAATTTATGAATTTATACNTACATAGGAAAGATATAAGCAATATTGTGGATACATATTTGGAATTAATAAGGAAAAGTACCAATTTTATGTTTCTTTCTACTGCGGGAATTCTGGAAAAAATGGTGTTCTTAGTTTAATAGTGATTTTATAAAATAAAACTAGCTTTGCTCCTGTTAACTAGAAGTCCTTTTACAGAACTCTTTTAATATATTTTTCACTATCTCCTCTGCGCTCACATTCCTGTTTGCAAATTGTGCACCTTAAAAATGCATTTACATTGATTTTCATTTTATTTTAATTTAGTTAAAAGCCCTGCAGTGTAATTCACCACAAAGAAATTTTGTATTATTAAAATTGTGATATAAGCAAAGAGTATTATTTACCATATAAATATTTACTCCTCATTTCATCCCCTTAGAGGTTTATTTTCGAATACTTTCATGCAAATGATGTGTTTAGACCTAACATTTCATTTAGACCACGACCAGCTCGAATTCCAGTAACAATAATTACAAATCTTTTACCTAATTAGAACAAAATAATATTTTATATAAAATAAAACATTACCGGGAGCAATTGAGCACTCTTGTGTTGTTCCTGTGTGATGTTATTTCTTCGAAATTTCGGAAGTGACTAGACCAGAACAGTACCATACCGCCTGAACTAAATCAAGTAATCTAAACGTTTCTCGAAAGAAAACCAATTATTTTGTAATTAATCATACCCGAGAAACAAAGTCAGGGTAATTGACCACTGTAAATACTGAATATATATATTTCCAAAGTAGGTAACTCATAGACAACGCTGTAATTCCATTAAGCTGTCATAAGCTTCGATTTACAGTAGCTGATTGATTTGTGGCATTAAGGAAACATTATAAACAGTACTTAGGGTTATTGAACAGAACCGTTATTACTGTTAAAAAACATGATAAGGTGGCGGAACATACTCAATTTATAATATCTTAAGAACTACGGTATTTTAACAAGATTTTTATGTAATTTATACTCTACTTGAAAAAATAATGGCCCTATACCATAAATTAGGAACAATGTAGTACTTTCAAATTATGAAAACAATTGGCTGGAAACTCATGGTGAAACACTATAATAATAAGTAATAATAAAAGGACACTCAGAAGTTGCACTAAATTTTATTACGAACTCAATGTACACTCTGCCTTCTTAGGGCACCTTCAGGAGTATTATTAAGTACCTACTAAAGTTTCGGTAAAAAAAAAAACTTTTGGGTGTTTCATTCCCACCAGCCAGTAATGCTGGGAGGCGGGCAGTCCCTCCGGACTACGCCGGAAGGTAGGGCGGAAGGCCCTCTTCAGTCTGCTTTCAGGAATCGTGGGAATGGGTGGGAAAGATGAGACTGACGAAATGAAGACAGAAGAGAATGAAAGATTATCTATGGAATATTACTGCCTCAGCATTCACCTAGGTGATCCAAGGAAACCACAGAAAAACTTGGACCAAGGCAGACGGACCCGGAATCGAACTGGCGTCCTCCCGAATGCTAAGCAATGGTCTAAACCTCTAGGCCATGCCGCTCGGTTACAATATTTTCCTTAAATACTAGGGCACTTAGGTAGTATTAGCTTAGGATCTAGGAGGGGGTTGCTGCCGAACTCTAGTTGATTATTAGTTAGTTTTTTATCTAACGAAATTGCTTTTTTTATTCCCAAAATCCCGTCTTGACCTAAAACTTTACCTTCTTTTGGATTATGTAGAAAAAAAATCATTTAAAGTTGTTAAACTACCTAAAAGAAGGTAAAGTTTTAGATTGATTTGATTTTAGATTGAGATTTTTGAAATAAAAAAATATAATTTCATAAAACAAAAAATTAGCTAATGATCAACTAGAGTTCGGTAGCAACCCCTCCCAGATTCCTGGACCTAAACGCCCTAGTATTTAAGAAAAAAATTGTAACCGAAACTTTAGTACTTAATAAAACCCCTGAAGATGCCCTGAGAAGGCGGAATGTACATCGAGTTCGTAATAAAATTTAGTGAAACTTCTTCAAGTGTCGTTTTATTATTACTTAATAGTACTTTTAATTATTCAAAATAAAAAGTTGTGAATAAATCCAAAAATATTAAACTATACTAAAGTTGTGATTGATATACGTATACTAAAATTTATTTATGAATAAGCTAATAAGTAAAAAAATAAATTAAGTACAAATAAATTTTATTATGGCTAAAGCATTTACATCTCACCATAAGATTGTTTGATCCATTAAGCCAATAAAGGGTTAAGAAAAATGAGCCAGTCAAGCAGTGGCGTCGCGTGGGGGTAATCATGAGCCCCAGGCGGCGTTAATGTGGGAGCGGCAAAAATGTTTTTTTCTGTATTAGATAGAATCAAGTCTGCCGCACAGTAATGTTAGATGTCCGAATTTCTTGGAATTTGTATCATGTAGCAACACATTACCGTCTTAGTTCGCAAAAGTACCAAGATTTTTATTTTGATAAAAATCTGTGAAAAGCAATTGTCTTATATCTAACTATAAAAACGGCATTTTTTCATAGTATATTATAACAAAAGCTGAAAGGGGAATGGTCGAATTCTAACGGTTCACTTTATGATAGGGACAAACACTGTCCAAACTCCCATACATCAAAAATGTATGTTGTAGAATACCTACGGTTATAGAAGGTGAAATAGTAACAATCGTAGGAGAACATACCAAGAAGTAGAAACAGGAATCGTCTAATGGACTATAGATTTCGGTTATTTTATTATAAACAACACTCTTTTTATATTCCATTTACATTTAGTACTATATGATATTAAATCTCACAAATGTTATGAATCGTAGCGACAGTAAAAATGCTGATGCTCTGGGTAGTGATGGTGTAATCTATCTTAAGAACCGAAATCTGTACAATTCTTTATTAATACTGAGATAGTTCCTCAAAATTCTATTGCGATGCTGAATTATGTATGTTCCTAAGTAAATTAACACCTTTTGAATTGAAATTAATTATTTTGCTATAATTTAAGAATGAAAACAGAACAAAATTTTAATTGCGTACATGCGACTCTATGGAAGTCAATAAGAAACAGGTGAGATAGGTTGGTAGAACTCCTTCTCGGGTATAAAAGTCTAGTCAGAGACATATTAGATGCAGAAACAGGAGTTAAGAGGGGTAGAGGTAGACCTAGATTAGATTACTGTTCGCAAATAGTTAAGGATATGGGTTGTTATAGTTTTAGGGAAATGCGAAGATTAGCTAAGGATAGGAAAGAGTGGAGGTGCGTGTCCAATCAGTTTCAGGACTGACGACCTTATGATGATAACATGCGACTCGACTTTTACCCAAGCGAAGACCCTGAAACTGTCAAAATTTACCAACTACGCAGTCGTAGGGATGTGTTTGTACGTAATGGACCTGAAAAATCCAAATCCAAAAACCAAAATTTTCAACGTATTTTGCAGTTTGAAAGTCACAATACAATTATTATATAGTTTGGAGATAAAGTACATACTAACAACATGATCTAAAGAAAAATGCACAACATTTGTTTTTCTGTTTCAACAAAATGGTTAGAAAAAAGTATTTGAGGATTTCTTGAAAAATTTATTTATTATTATAAACACTATTTATTTTCTCAAAGGCTAAATTTAAAATATAAGTTTTTGTGTACACCCTTTCCCGCTTAATTTAAATAAAGGGTCTTACATANGGAAAGAAGTTTTTTTTTCTTTTTTGCCTACATACTAACAGGAGCTTATTAATGTCCAATAGAAACGTAAAGCTTTCGATATCGCGTCGATTTAAAATCCAATTGTATGCTACTTTTTGAAGATTTACGAACAATTGAATTGCAGTCACCCGAACTGGGACAGTCTGTACATATCAGATAGATACGGCGCGCGTTGCAGCGATTTACATTTCAATTTTTCTCAATTGGTCGACTACCGTCCGTAGTATAATAATTTTAATTGAACTACAATAAATTACGAGTGACCTTATAAGAAAACTCTTTTAATTTTCATATTTGATTGTTCAAGAAGCATAAACATATTTTCTATATATCTAAGTATCTAGCGTTTAATAAATAATTAAGCAAAAAATTTTCTGTTACCATAACGACCTTGTCAACGATGATTCTTTGAATATCTACACTAAACTACTAAACGAATGGTCATAATATTACACTCATTGTCAGTAAAATGAATAACACGTTTAACTATAATGTCAAATAAAGTAGAAATGCACTGGATGCGATTTTACAGGATACCGGATAACCAGTTACCCGGCAAAACCCTACGTTTAAGGATGTTTGGGAGGTACAATCGGAGACAAGAGTACGTTAGAAATTCGTAATTAATTAGGTTTTGCAGCATATCGTGAGGTAAATGAATACTATCTATACTAAAAAAAGTATACGGTTTGAAAGAAAATTTGGAATTTAACCGAAAACATTGAATTAAGGATGTTTGGGAGGTACAATCGGAGACAAGACTACATAAAATTAGAAATTCGTGATTAATTAGGTTTTGCAGCATATCATGAGGTAAATGAATACTATCTATACTAAAAAAAAGTATACGGTTTGAGAGAAAATTTGGAATTTGACCAAAAACTTTGAATAAAATAAGAAATAACGAATAATATGGAAAATTTTTAACTGACTTTTGGCAGTGAATATGCCTTGATTTCAACTTCGAAACAAAAAAATATTTAGTTTCAATCTCTATTAATAATGAGCGTAAAACTTTTTAATATGTTTAAATAATAATTAAAACTTTAAAATTGCATTTATTTCAGACAATTATAAATATTATCATTATATTATCAAGTAAAAACGAGATTTTCAGCTAATTTTTCATTTTTTCCTCGATAACCATTTAGTGAATTTGAATAACCTTACGCTAAAGTGATTCTCCAGAGTTCAAGTTACTTATTATAAAAGTTTGAAATTTCTGGTAGCTTTTTTTCTGTTAATAAAAATAAATTTAATCTGTTCGGTTAACGAATCTCCATAAAATGACGTGTAAAATTACAATTTTTTAAAATTTCAATAACTTTTTAACGGTTTACTGAATCGATCTGTAATTTTTACAAGAGTTTTAGAATTGAATGAGGAACGTTCTTCTAAATTTTTATTCGCCTCGTAGCATTTTGAAATAACTTTTCAACGGTTTAGTGAATCGATTTGTAATTTTTACAGGAGTTTTAGAATTGAATGAGGAACGTTCTTCCAAATTTTTATTTATCTCGTAGCATTCTGACATATCTCCCAAACATCCTTAACGGTTCTTGATTTCGTTCTGGCGGACTTTCTGTTAAATACCACCCTCAACAACGTCCCAAACCACGGTCAGTCCCGTTCAAAAAGTCATTTAAACACTAAACCAATGAAACTTTAATTCTTGGGTGGAGGATTCTTAACGAGAGGGTTGAGTCGAAACCTTTTGTACGGGCCTCTTATGATATGAAAATTCTATTTTATGTGACTGCTTTGAACTTCTTCTTCTTTGGCCTCGCCTTTTCCCGTTACGCGGGGTCGGCTTTCCTGGTGCTGAGGCGCCACTTATTCCGCTGGTATGCGTCGTCATCTGAAAGCCCCAACTGCTTCATGTCCTTGCGAACATTCGACACCCACGTAGTTGGGGGCTTTCCCCTCCCTCTCTCCTTTGTAGCCATGGAAAGGCACTTCTTCACGACATGGTCGTCTGGTCTTCGCTGTATGTGACCGTACCATCTCAGCCTAGACTCTGTGATTTTTTCTGCAATTTGTGCAACTTTAAAGGTACCTCTTATATGTTCATTGCGCACCCTGTCTTTAAGCGTAACTCCGCCCGCCCAGCGCAGCATTCGCATCTCGGTCGTGTGTAACTTCTGTACATGGCTTTTCTTCGCAGCCCATACCTCGCTGCCGTAGAGGAGAGCTGGTCTAACAGCTGTTTTATAGACCTTGCCTTTTGTTCTAATTGGCATTTTGCTATCACACAGTACTCCTGTAAGAGTACGCCATTTACTCCACCCACAGGTTGTCCGATGAGCTATATCCGCTTCAATGGATCCATCCGCCGAGATAACGGAACCCAAGTACTTGAAAGTGTTTACTCTAGGTAGAGCTGCGCCATCTAGCCTGACGTCCGCGTGCGCTGAGTTATCCGGATCGAAGTTAAAGACCATGTATTCTGTCTTAGTTCTACTGATGCGCAGCCCATTTGACTCAAGTGCCTCCATCCATTGCTCTAAATTGTCTTGTACATAATGAAGGTTATCGGATATAAGTGCTACGTCGTCGGCATATAAAAGGTTCCACGGAGTGGGTTTTTGTATTTTTGCGGTAAGAAAATCCATCACGATGTTGAATATCAAAGGGCTCATGGCGCTTCCTTGATGAACACCCACTCTAATATCGAAGCTGTCTGATAGCCCAGCTGCACTTCGCACATGTGTCTGAATATCTTTATACATGTCTGCAATTAGTCTTATGTACATTTCTGGTACATTTTTTGCTCTCAGTGCCTGCCATATTATGGACCTTGGTACACGGTCGAAGGCTTTTTCGAGATCGATAAAGACTATCCATATGTTTTGCTTATTAACTTGGGCTTTTTCGATGATAGTACGTACCGCATGGATTGCATCAGTAGTTCCTTTACCAGCCACAAATCCAAACTGATTTTCTGTCAGAGTGATATNATCGACCTAAAACATTATCTTTTTTTAGATGGTGTAATAACTTTAAGTTATTTTTGGAATCAATGTGATTGTTATCTATTAAATGAGAGGAAAGTCGGACTTTATCAATAATTTAAAGTTATTACACTATCTAAAAGAAGGTAAAGTTTTAGATCGATACGAGATTTTGGAAATAAAAAAAGCAATTTCATTAAACTAAAAATTAGCTAATGATCAACTAGAGTTCGGTAGCAACCCCTCCCAGATTCCTGGACCTAAACGCCCTAGTATTTAAGAAAAAAATTGTAACCGAAACTTTAGTACTTAATAAAACCCCTGAAGATGCCCTGAGAAGGCGGAATGTACATCGAGTTCGTAATAAAATTTAGTGAAACTTCTTCAAGTGTCGTTTTATTATTACTTAATAGTACTTTTAATTATTCAAAATAAAAAGTTGTGAATAAATCCAAAAATATTAAACTATACTAAAGTTGTGATTGATATACGTATACTAAAATTTATTTATGAATAAGCTAATAAGTAAAAAAATAAATTAAGTACAAATAAATTTTATTATGGCTAAAGCATTTACATCTCACCATAAGATTGTTTGATCCATTAAGCCAATAAAGGGTTAAGAAAAATGAGCCAGTCAAGCAGTGGCGTCGCGTGGGGGTAATCATGAGCCCCAGGCGGCGTTAATGTGGGAGCGGCAAAAATGTTTTTTTCTGTATTAGATAGAATCAAGTCTGCCGCACAGTAATGTTAGATGTCCGAATTTCTTGGAATTTGTATCATGTAGCAACACATTACCGTCTTAGTTCGCAAAAGTACCAAGATTTTTATTTTGATAAAAATCTGTGAAAAGCAATTGTCTTATATCTAACTATAAAAACGGCATTTTTTCATAGTATATTATAACAAAAGCTGAAAGGGGAATGGTCGAATTCTAACGGTTCACTTTATGATAGGGACAAACACTGTCCAAACTCCCATACATCAAAAATGTATGTTGTAGAATACCTACGGTTATAGAAGGTGAAATAGTAACAATCGTAGGAGAACATACCAAGAAGTAGAAACAGGAATCGTCTAATGGACTATAGATTTCGGTTATTTTATTATAAACAACACTCTTTTTATATTCCATTTACATTTAGTACTATATGATATTAAATCTCACAAATGTTATGAATCGTAGCGACAGTAAAAATGCTGATGCTCTGGGTAGTGATGGTGTAATCTATCTTAAGAACTGAAATCTGTACAATTCTTTATTAATACTGAGATAGTTCCTCAAAATTCTATTGCGATGCTGAATTATGTATGTTCCTAAGTAAATTAACACCTTTTGAATTGAAATTAATTATTTTGCTATAATTTAAGAATGAAAACAGAACAAAATTTTAATTGCGTACATGCGACTCTATGGAAGTCAATAAGAAACAGGTGAGATAGGTTGGTAGAACTCCTTCTCGGGTATAAAAGTCTAGTCAGAGACATATTAGATGCAGAAACAGGAGTTAAGAGGGGTAGAGGTAGACCTAGATTAGATTACTGTTCGCAAATAGTTAAGGATATGGGTTGTTATAGTTTTAGGGAAATGCGAAGATTAGCTAAGGATAGGAAAGAGTGGAGGTGCGTGTCCAATCAGTTTCAGGACTGACGACCTTATGATGATAACATGCGACTCGACTTTTACCCAAGCGAAGACCCTGAAACTGTCAAAATTTACCAACTACGCAGTCGTAGGGATGTGTTTGTACGTAATGGACCTGAAAAATCCAAATCCAAAAACCAAAATTTTCAACGTATTTTGCAGTTTGAAAGTCACAATACAATTATTATATAGTTTGGAGATAAAGTACATACTAACAACATGATCTAAAGAAAAATGCACAACATTTGTTTTTCTGTTTCAACAAAATGGTTAGAAAAAAGTATTTGAGGATTTCTTGAAAAATTTATTTATTATTATAAACACTATTTATTTTCTCAAAGGCTAAATTTAAAATATAAGTTTTTGTGTACACCCTTTCCCGCTTAATTTAAATAAAGGGTCTTACATAATTGTGAAAATAGGAAAGACGGTAAATCTAGTCAAGAATCTTTAGTTTTGACCATTTATAATAAGACTTCAGTTGCTACCTGTACATTACTTACAAGCCTTGTTTATCAGGAACGTAACAGTAAATTGATTATTATAGATTTATAAATATCTATTACATATGTATGATGTACCTACACGTTAATGTTGTTTGAATGTTTCAGTGACGATATAGGAGTATCATATCGTTATACATTTACTATTAGGAATTTAATTGGCGCCACTGTGCATAAAAGAGTTTCATAATAAACAACCATAAAAAGTAAATTTAGAAAATTAATTGGTACCAATATTACCAATATATTTATATATATAAGTTCAGAGGAACCAAAAAATTTAAACGAAACTGAAATAAAAACAAATTTTGACTCGATTATTTCCAATCTTCCAATGTAATGCAATTTAATTTCAATTTCTTGGGAAATCCAAAACACATTTTAGGTGAATGCAGTAAATAAAAGAATATTATTAACACAAAGTTTGTTGCTACTTATGAAACACCTGTTACTTTTCTCATTCGAGTGCTAAATTACTAAAAACCGAAAGTTCTAATGCAGCCCCCGATTTACAAATATATTATGCTATAGGTACAGTATTTTGCATAGCTAAAAAATTATGTACACATACATATCGATTGAATCTAAATATGAAAACTAAGCAAAAGGTTTTATTGACGCTTTTCAACTGAAGCAATATTGTTTCACATATCTCGCTAACCACCTTATTTTTATGCAGTAATCATGCGATATAATTGATCGCTTTTGTGATAGACACGATGAGGGTATTAGTGTTCTATTTTAAGAATCATGGTTGTAGTTATGCCAGGAATAATAAAATATTAATAAAAAATAGACATGTGTCTACAATCCGCTTTAAGTAAGCGAGGCTTTTGATAAAGCGTAAACAATAACAACTTATCCATCCGTGTTATCCATTTTAGTAAGTAATTATGTTATTAGCGATAACGCTACAAAAAATACTTATATCAATCATCTATCGTGGAAAATAATATACTCCATGATTGCTGTACAATTATTATACCTACAATTTTCTATTTTCAACAATCAAGTCGCATTTTTGAAACATCAACGTTATTTTTTTACTGTTGATATGTAACGTATTGATTTGTTGCAGAGAACAACGAGTATAAGTCAAAAGTAATGTCTTTGTTATTAGGAATATTTAGTAATATAAGGAATTTCGTTATAGAGACTTTAGGGAGGATCCAGATACTTTTGAAAATTTTTGTAGACATACAAGAAAAAAGAAATTCCTTACCAATTTTTTATTTTAATTTTCATTTACAATATGCCTAAATTTTCCTGCTTCGATTAAAAGAGGCTTCAGAATGAGATTCGATACTCTTCACCTTTGTGCGTAGTTAATGTTAGGTTACGCTGGGTAAACGTGCCCATACACCCCACACACAAAAAAGAAACAAAAGTTTAGACTTTCGACTGTGGTTTATTGTGTATTTATTTATCCCACTTTCATGTACACCCCCACGCCTCACCCATATAAAAGCACCTTTTGTGTTGCGAAAGATGTTCCCTTTACCCATTCACACCCTCTCCTCTCTCCAGTTAATGTCACGATCACTTCCCTAGACAAAAATTTTCAGTCTCTCAAAATCTTTCAGCATCTCTGAGAACGTCTCTCACAGTCTTTCACAGTCTCTCAGTTATTGCCTAGGTGTTTTTATGGATCTCTCACAGTCTCTGTATGAGAGACTCGAACGATAAAATTGTTAATTCAGAGATTCGAGTCTCTCACAAAGAGACTGAATTAATAAAACTGAAAAATTGAGAGACTCAAGTCTCTCGTAGAAAGACTGGGATCTCTGAAAATTTTAACTATGTCCATCGAGACACCACTTATTGAGAAATTCGAGTCTCTCGTTCGGAGACTGGATACGAAATTAGGATCTTTCTATGAGCGACTCGCTAAACAGTTTTTTTGACAGTCTCTTTCAGCGACACCAGAGAGACTCGATGAGAGACGGAGACTCGAGTCTCGCTTTCAGAGACTCTGAGAGACTGAACATTTTTATCTCGAGTTCATATACTCCATTTATTAACGTTTACGTCATTTTCAATTCTACTTTTCACCCCTTACGCCTATCACACAAACATGCAAAGAAGGGTCGTCCCCACCTTCAATCATCTACTTCTTTTTTACAAGTGGCACCAAAACGATTATTATAGATGGTTCGATTGAAATGAGAAGGGATCGTATGTTACAACTGAATCATTTTAGGTCATTCTGTTCTCATATGCAGGACAATCTTTGTCGCCACCAATAATGTCGGTGTTACTGACGATGGCTTGCGAGAGCGTGGTATCGAAAACGGTTACGATTCGTCAGGTCAATTGAGATTTGGTTACATTGTCAACGAAACAAGTAACTCGGTATGGAAGAGCGTCTCTCACATTACTATAAATGGCAACTTCGACTTACAATTAGCCTTATACAATCACGTCTGCATTTGTAGGTCTCGGTCTGTCGCATCCGTCCGCTGGTCACCACCATAACCATCGCAATAAGTACTGTTAAAGAGCCGTCACAGCGGCACATTTATTTAGCGGGGTACTAATAAAAGAATACATTTTCATTTTTTTTTGCTCTTAATATACAAACGAAGGAATCTTGCGCTTTTTGACTTGAAAAACAAACGAAGTTCGAATTAAGAACATGCTGTTTTCTTACTTGAAATCAGCCAGTCAAATTAATAATAAACAATTATTTCATAACTATTAAATAAAATTGAAGAATATCTCGCAAAAATGGAAAATTATAAGAAGTGGCCGATTTTAGGTATCTAGGAAGTCAGATAAGTCAGTACGGAAGAGTATTAGAGACATAAAGCAGAGGATAGCGCAGGGTCAAGTCACCTTCAATAAAAAGAAGTCACTTCTGTGCTTGCGAACGGTTAATTTAGAAATTCGAAAAAGGTTGTTCAAGGTGTATGTTTGGAGCACGGCGCTGTACGGCTGCGAAACATGGGCAGTGGGCGCGGCGGAATAGAAAAGGTTAGAAGCGTTCAAAATGTAGTGTTACAGGCGAATGATGAGGATACCGTGGATAGAGAAGGTTAGAAATGAAGAGGTATTAGAATGATTAAGAGAGCAGAGGACTCTACGGAAGTCAATAAAAAATAGGTGAGATAGATTAGTAGGACACCTACTACCACATATTAGTGGCAGAAACGGAAGTTAGGAGGGGTAGAGGTAGACCTAGATTACATTAGTATTCGCAAATACTAAGTTAAGGATATGGGTTGTTCTAGTTTTAGGAAAATGCGAAGATTAGCTCAGGATAGAAAAGAGTGGAGTTGCGTGTCCAACCAGTCTTAGGTCTGACGATCTTATGATGATGATGATGATGTTCTCGCAACTATATATTTATTTATTTCAATTAAAGACAAGTTATAGAAATTTTGTTTCAGAAGCAAATTTGTCTATTAAAAAACAAAAATTAATTATTCAACGTAATACCACAATCTATTTTCTAAACATATGTCCTTGCATCAACACATTACACATTACGATAAATAGAAAACTCATTCAGAAGATATTTTACGTAAAAGTATTTGAGACATGGTAAGCGATAAAAGGTTCATATTTGCATATCAATGCTGTGTTCTTCCGGTTTACAATTAGTAAATCTACAATCACAGACATTTTCCCAAGGTGATTCAAACAGAAAATCCACTTACGTACCTACCTATGTCCTTTATTGACTTTCTTCGAGCGTTTTATTTGCATTAGGATTAACGAAATAAGCTAATTCAGAGTTATGATAATTAAATGCGTCTTCTATAATCTTTGTTTAAAATTAAAAGCCTTGAGTAGTCGATGTTAATCGTCACAATAAATGGGAAATTACATTGTAGATATACTGATTTATACTTCTAAAGTTTTTAAAGCTTTAGGTATTTTCATAAAACTACTAATTCTTTCAATTCACATGCATATAATTTTTAGTTTAATATTTTTTATTAGGTGTAGAACTTCTTAATTCTACAATTATTAAGATTCAGTGGCTGAAGTTAGCAGCAGCACATTGAACTTTCTTGTAATACAGAAAATACACGATCTTAGTTAAGATAATGAATGAAGTCAAACACATCAGTGAACGTAAGTCATAACTAATTTTGTATGTTGGATAACATACATCTCAGTTTATCTGCATGCTTTAATATAAAGTAATTACGATTGTGAAGACAGTGATTTGACCTATAATGAAGATGGGAAGACAGAAAATAAATTGAAAGCATTCAGGACAGATACATGAAAGATGAAAATTAGATAGAAATGCACCCAACTAACTATTACAAGATTAAACAAAAACGGAACAGTTGGCCATAAAATATTCGAGAAGAGCTTTAAAATACGAAGAAGATGTTTAAACTCGTAAAGGGAAGATAGAAAAGGAAAGAAAAAGTTTTTTAATGGAGAGAATGCAAACTGGAAAAAAAAGAGAAATTTAAAATTGGCACAGGAATTCGAAAACATATGAAATGAAAAGCAGGAAAAACTAAATTATTTTAATGATCAAAGAATAAAAAGGAATTAGTTTTAACAGCAAGATATAGTCTGGGAAGTGAAAATAGGACGTCAAGTTACTGGGAAGAAGAGGAAAAAGTATCCAGGTTGTGTGAATTGGAATTAGAGACGCTCAAATACATTTTTGAGAGACATGAAACAACAGAAAATGGTGCAAAAAGTGGGAAATTTTAATGCAACGAAAGGATAATCTAAAAAGGACGAAATAAATAATATGAAGGAGAAAAATTACAGAAGACTGAGAACAACAAAAATGTTCAGTTTGTAAAATTGATATGTAGGTATAGAGTAGCTAAATGTAAATGTAAATGCACCCCAACATATCTAATGTTTTTAATAAAGCTTTCTACCTATCTATCAGTAATTTGACCTATAAATGAAATCCATTCTCAATTTAGAAAACTGAAGACAGCTTTCTTTATATTCACACAAATTTTCTATGATAAGCAATTGCGACACGCTATTAACAATAACGGGAAGCATTAATAGATGTAATAATTACTGTGAATATGGAAAAATAAGATTAAATATGTATATACATTGTCTAACTCCCCCATAAAACAGTTTGTAATGACGATGAGAAAATCCCTCAGTTAAATTCTTTAAAAACAAACACTCGATCAATATGTAATATTTGATGTTGGCGATATTATATTTTTGTATCATTTGCGCATTTAATTTTTTTTATAGTTTTCATATTTTTATATGTTGTGTAACAGAACTAGCAATAAAAGGCAATCCCAGTTTTGCTGGCGCCTAATGACAAATTCATTTACTGTCTGATCATAAGTGTGTTGTACTCAAACGATTTTATTTATTAATAGTTTTATAGGTAATTTATCATTCGTTAGCTTCTGACCTGGATGTTTAAGGCCAGTTTCAAGAACCAAGAACACAAACGTTACGTTTAAAGTCATAAAACTGACTTCAACCATCAGGCAATCACAAAATATTAATACGTTTCTTTAACGAACAGATTGGCTCTCTTCAAAGAGAACACGACTTACTGATTCATAAATAGCATGATTTGTACAAACTTTTACTTATACAACATTAAGTTAAACAATTTATCTACCAAGATAAAACAAAAAATCGAATGCTTACACAGCTCCATTGTTGTCTAAAATAGTATTGAGTTTAACACTTTATAGAGTTACACAGGATAGTGATTTTTCCGGGTACCAGATAACCGAGCACACCCGACAATGATCATGTTTTCGTTCTGGCAGGCTTTCCATTGAATGCCGCCCTCAACAAAGCTCCAAACCACATTTAGTTCCATTTAAAAAGTCGTTTAAACACTAAACCAATGAAATTTTAATTCTTGGTAGGCGGATTTTCAACGAGAGGGGTGAGGTGAAACCATTGATACAAACCTTCAATATTTATAAACACCGAAGGTCTGCAAGGTGACAAAATAATACTAATAACTTACGATAATTAAAACCTGTGACGACAGAAATTATAATAGTTCGCCCATATTGTTATGTTCATGTTCACGAGAAAGAGTAAACACAAGAACTATGCCGAAATAACAGATAATTTAGTATTAATTAACAATGAATAAGTAATATAATATCCCATCCCAATACAATCGTAATTACCAATTCTCATTAGGCAGGTTTTTTGTTAAATATTAGATTATTTTTGCTGGTGCTTGTTTTCTTCTTTCTCTTTGATAGAATTATCCGGCACTGAGAGGTACTCGGCGCCATTATCCTGTTCCCGACCGGATTCTAATAAAAGTGCCGAATCCACCGAATACGCGGCCCATCCGTAGTAAATCGAACAAACATGTCAAAGTTACCTAATAAATTCTACTATTTCTACGGAAAATTGAGTCATTTACAATCGAAAATTGTAATTTTTGCGTTGTCATAAAAATTTAATTTACTCTAACCTATCTTGCGTACTGACTTCTATAGCACGCTTTGTTCTGATGCTAGTCTTTCTATACCGCCTCATTTCAAACTTTTTCTACATGTGGCACTTTTTAACATTCACATTAATATCTCCACTATACTGCAAAATCATCTATTGCTCTTACATACCCTCCCCATAATCCCTTTGGAATTTCCAAATTAAGCGATTGTGAGCACAAAATGTTTCTCTTTGTTGAAAGCGATCCGACCCTGCGTTCCATCTTGAGTTATTTGAGTGTCGAAAACCCGCAACTTCTTCTAAGTTTTTCATTTTTTCATGTAGGTTCCTCCCTTACTTTTACATCCCTTACGTATCAGTTTCGTTTGCTGGATGGGTACTGCTTATATATTTTTGATTTCCTTTTTGGTATTAAAATTATTGAAAACTATTCCACAACACATTCTTACTGAAAATTCTTCGTTTGTTATGCTTCGTTTACTTTCTGTAGTGATGTGACCTTCAGTTTGACCGGCGCAAAGTAGAAAAGAACAGCACTAGGCCAGAAAAGGAAGGAGACAACTCTCGGCCAAACTCTTAACCGGTGAGGAGCGTATAATCCGTACAGTACTGCACGGAAAAATTGACCATTTTATCCAGTACAGTTGCATTGCTTAAATGTGCTGTTATTTGCACCATTTACTACTGAAAATATCAACGAGATGTTTATTTATATTTGAAAGCTCTAACGCTTGTTTTCGACTCGCACTACTATTCATGATTGAACAAAACTTTTGGCGGGTACTGTATGAAAAAGTATGTTTAATGAACAAGAGTCGAGAGTATAATGAGCTTTTATCTCCCTACCTACGATTTTACTAGCGCGCATCCAAGACTTTGGAAGGGGCACATCGCTAGAGAAAGTAAATGAAGTATAATTATTCATATTAATTCTTCGTGGGTTTATTTGCGATGTAAATTATAAATGAACACGTTTCAAATTAGACAAAGAATAAAAGATAAATCCTAGTGCGCCTATTGAAAAAGCTCGTAAATATAAAGATTATGGAGTTGGAGCAACTTCACTCGTAGAAGAAGATTAAATTTTTAATTTAAAAGTACCCCTTCGTTTTAACTGTCATTTTATGTGGTAGCGGTTTGTCTTTTTGCTTAAATCCATTCAAACCTATAGAAAAGAAGAAACCACCAAAACGGAAATTAATCAATATTTATGTGACATTTATGCAAGCTGCCTTTGGTATTCTTTTGTCAATTTTCGAATATAAAGCTCTTACCCTTTATGCGCTTTTAAAATAAATATCCTCGTCTTTTCTAAAGCCCCAAAATAAGAATTGAAGCTGAACGTTAACAAATGTCTCCCAGGTATTTCTAAATCACATTATTATTGAGCATACAAACATTCTTTCTGTCTTGCGTATTTCTCCATTCTTTCATTGAATCCTTGAAATACTTTATGAAATTATCACTTTACTATTTTGTTAAGCTACAACTGCTTTCATGTTCGAATAAGCGATGCGAATTAGTTGATCGTGATTTTCGATTTTTAACTGACATTTGGTTTTACATAACTAATGGCAAAACGAAATTTGCATCTAAATGACCACAAACCGAACTGGGATTATGTTTGTTAACGGTGTTGTATGCATACATACATTCATGTTTTAAGTGTGGGAATCTAGTGAACATATTTACACCGTGTTATTTACAGGACCGTACTTTAACAGAATTCCTTTCTCGCTCGTTACAATTCGCGCATTAGCAGAAAAAGATTTCATTTCGGGCGAGATATACTTATATTCCAACAAAATAAAATCAAATAAAATTTCCATTTCCAATTAGGCAATAATTGCTACTTTACTATTCCATTTAGCATTTTAACCATCTCGCCTTGTTTAAATGTTATAATATCGTCTTAGGTACTGCTTAAGTCAAATTAGAAAATACCGCAAATGGCGCGGTAAACGCCATCTGTAGTACGATGCTACATTTTAGGATTACGTATGCTCCAACAAGGTCCATTTAAAGCTAACCACTACGTGATAGGCACGTTACCATAATCGAATAAAATAATTCGAAGTGGTCTGTATTCTGTCGAAACTGCCAGACGCGGATCGCGATTTCGATCTTTTTGGATCTCATCAGCGCGTCGCAGACAGCTCCGACAGAACACAGACCAACTTTTACCTGCTGTCTTAACAGCGCGTTTTAGAAAATACCACAAATGGCGCGGTAAACGCCATCTGTAGTACGATGCTACATTTTAGGATTACGTATGCTCCAACAAGGTCCATTTAAAGCTAACCACTACGTGATAGGCACGTTACCATAATCGAATAAAATAATTCGAAGTGGTCTGCCAGACGCGGATCGCGATTTCGATCTTTTCGGATCTCATCAGCGCGTCGCAGACAGCTCCGACAGAACAGAGACCAACTTTTACCTGCTGTCTTAACAGCGCGTTTTAGAAAAGCAATTCGCGTCTGGCAGTTTCGGCAGAATACAGACCAAATTGTTTAACAGTTCATAAAAAGATGTCAAAACAGTCACCAACGGCAGTGCATTAAATTGTGAGACGATACGAAGAAAAAAACCTTTTACCCTTCAACGCAGATAAAACTGTTTTCATTTATTCAATAAGAAACTTCTAAATTGCAATTCAAAATTTAAAATTTGTGTAAATGAATCTACATCTGATTTTATGATTAAGAATAAACGTAAATCAAATTTCCCCGGAATTTTCAAAGAGCTCGAAAGGGTTCAGTCTTCCCGCCTCGTCATTGCTATCAAAAGATTTCATGAGAAAATGAACCTTATTAATCATTATTTAAAATGTCGAAAAAGTAGAATTTATCTCAACTTCAACATAATGTACGATTACATTACGTAGGTACTCAGTAATTTATTTTTTCAAATCGGAAAAATTAATTACCACATACGTATAAGATAATAAAAGAAACCTAGAAGAATTTTTCTCTATCACTACGTAGTATAAAACAAAGTCGCTTTCCCGCTGTCTGTCCCTATGTATGCTTTAATCTTTAAAACTATGCAACGGATTTTAATGCGGTTTTTTTTAAAAGATAGAGTGATTCAAGAGGAAGGTTTATATGTATAATACATGCATAATATAGTAGGGAAACACTGATAATTTTAGAGGTTTCTAATGTGATGTCGTAAATAAACAAATTTTTTGCGCTTACNAAAATACTACAAATGGCGCGGTAAACGCCATCTGTAGTACGATGCTACATTTTAGGATTACGTATGCTCCAACAAGGTCCATTTAAAGCTAACCACTACGTGATAGACACGTTACCATAATCGAATAAAATAATTCGAAGTGGTCTGCCAGACGCGGATCGCGATTTCGATCTTTTTGGATCTCATCAGCGCGTCGCAGACAGCTCCGACAGAACAGAGACCAACTTTTACCTGCTCTCTTAACAGCGCGTTTTTGAAACGCGATCCGCGTCTGGCAGTTTCGACAGAATACAGATCACTTCGAATTATTAAGTCAAATTGTTTAACAGTTCATAAAAAGATGACTCAAATTTGACGGAATAAACTAATCATTTTAGGGTAACACGAATATCATATTCACGGTACTCCCAGGCTTGTTTGAGACGATGCTTCACTTTTTTCGTAGATTGCGTTACACAAGTTTCCTCCTCAAGCGCCTTCATGAGTTCGTATTTGTAAATTGGGATGAGCTTCCCAATTCTCATATTGAATCTGTCGTACCAGCCGTCCACGCCATTGGTTGTAAGTCCAAAGTTCGTTTTCCTGCGTTCATTTGTCGACAAAGTAGTTATAAAGTTTCGTTAGAACTATCAGCTATCCATCACAAACATATTGACGAGGTACATTATGTGTCAAAACAGTCACCAACGGCAGTGCATTAAATTGCGAGACGATACGAAGAAAAAAAACCTTTTACCCTTCAACGCAGATGAAACTGTTTTCATTTATTCAATAAGAAACTTCTAAATTGCAATTCAAAATTTAAAATTTGTGTAAATGAATCTACATCTGATTTTATGATTAAGAATAAACGTAAATCAAATTTCCCCGGAATTTTCAAAGAGCTCGAAAGGGTTCAGTCTTCCCGCCTCGTCATTGCTATCAAAAGATTTCATGAGAAAATGAACCTTATTAATCATTATTTAAAATGTCGAAAAAGTAGAATTTATCTCAACTTCAACATAATGTACGATTACATTACGTAGGTACTCAGTAATTTATTTTTTCAAATCGGAAAAATTAATTACCACATACGTATAAGATAATAAAAGAAACCTAGAAGAATTTTTCTCTATCACTACATAGTATAAAACAAAGTCGCTTTCCCGCTGTCTGTCCCTATGTATGCTTTAATCTTTAAAACTATGCAACGGATTTTGATGCGGTTTTTTTTTAAAAGATAGAGTGATTCAAGAGGAAGGTTTATATGTATAATACATNTTCTTGGCAACATCGTCTATTGTTTTCAATGAAGGCTGAAGGCCTTTTGTATCTACGGATCTCTGGCCTGAAGCACAAAAAGCCCTTACATAGATCTGCCCCTGGTGCTTACTACCCCCAAACAAATTCCTTATTTACGCCCATAGGATAGGTAGAATTGTCATACTTCGTTGCGCAGGTATTAATTGTATTAATGAACCGAGTGTGTGTAAGTGAAGCAGACATCGCAATGGAGAGACAGACGTTTATGTAACGACTAGCCTGTGTGTACACTGCACACGGAAACATCTAAATAACTTCTTATAATAACGAGACCCACAGCAGGTTATTTCCCCTAAGGACAAGAAGAAGAGGACTCGTGGGAGCGAGAGCGTACGGTTTCGCTTTGATTTACATTATCCTGAATTTTAACTGTATGCCGGATTAAGGATGCCAAGAGACAGATAAGTTTGCCTTAAAGTTTTATAGAAACGATCACTAAATGTAAGACAACGCGAAACTCCCAAGGCCCATCTCTTATTTACTGTCTAAGATAAACCGCTTATGCAAGGGTTCCTTTTTTCTTTCTGAAGTACGGAACCCTAAAAAGACCCTACAAATTTAGTTTTTCAAATCGAAAAAATTAATCTCCACATACGTACAAGATAATAAAATAAACCTAGAAGAATTTTTCTCTATATTATATTAAAAAACATCATAATCTACAATTACAGAAATCAAAGCTTAAAATTTATTTTGATCATCCTGCTAGAATGTTATTAATAATTTTGTGGTTTACAAAGATCTCATAACCTTAAGAGTTGTATGTTAATAAGATTGTTCTTACTTAAAAACCTACACTACTGATAATCGTTATTAAAATGCGTCTATCAGTTTATAATTAATACGCGATTGTTTGTATTCCGGATGGCGCCAAATTACGCCGAGTTTCTTTCATAAACAGTCTTCAGATAATCTGGGGTATAAACAAACCAATTATTACAGTTTTCTTATTTCTTCGTTTCCTCTTCAGTTATTAAAATAGTACATAAAGAGTGCCAGGAATGATAATAATCAAAATCGTTTATTGTGTCTGTGGTCAAGTTATCGTATCTCACCTTTTGTAAAATCAAAAAAAGAAACTATAAATCCGTAAAACAAAAATTTCACGTCTAATGTAAATAAAATGCATTTATCGAATGAAATAAATTACTTATTTAGGTCAAGACCTTTAACAGCATTTATTACTGCTCTACAGTAGATACATGCAATATTGACATGACATAATTTGTGAGAAAATAGTG
Source organism: Agrilus planipennis (assembly GCF_000699045.2). Lineage (NCBI taxonomy): Eukaryota > Metazoa > Arthropoda > Insecta > Coleoptera > Buprestidae > Agrilus > Agrilus planipennis. The sequence goes on from NW_020439087.1 coordinate 720,572, forward strand.
TCCACTTAACATTAAATATGTATTATAGTAATATTTTCTTAATAAATATGTCATACTTGTCAGATTTTTACTTATTTAACCCAAATTATACATAATATGTAGATTGTATATTGAGCAAACATAACCACTGCCTTTTTATTTGATTATCTCAAAATATTCTTAAAGAATTTCGATAAAATGAAGTACCTACAGGAGAATTCTAGGTGTAGTTTTTCATACCTGTACCGTGTGCATAGATACTAAAAAATTTATCAGTTTTCATGTTTATCTATTTTAAATAAATAGGCGGAAAAGAAATCATGTTTGATAATAATAATTCGAAACACATTACAATGATAAGTTCTTTTTTACTGCTTGGTAAATAAATAGAACGATGAAAATTCTTTTGGAAGAAACAATGGCGAAACACAACAATAAAATTTAATTTATTTTAAAAACGTGACAATAAAATAATACTACCACATTATATATGTATCTGTTGCCAATTTTTACATTTGTTGTGCACAGATATTTATATATCTTTTAATTTTTCCTCAGGTCGAGTAAGTGATGCTAATATTATTAAAAACCCTTTCACATGTCACATTTGACCTCGGCAGAGCACATATAGAATGAAATTGATTAATTGTTCAACGACGTAAGAAATTATTTATTATTAACTGCTATTTTTCATTATCTTTTATAATGCAGAAAATCGGCCTGACTGTTTTGTTACATATTCATACTCCTTTTAAGGTGGCAAGTGTTAAAAAACTGTATATTGGAGTTTCCTCCTGGACCATTAACAACATCATCAAGCACAGTTTATTATAAATTATATTTTCGGCTGTTATTGCTTGAAAAAAAGAGATGCGCGGATAGGTGCAAGACATTTAGAACAATTAGCTTAATTACTCATGCGTCAAAAATCTTAACTAGAATTGTACATAGAAGGGTAGAAAAAAGGGGCGAAAGAACTATTAGGGGAAGATCGATTTGGGTTTAGAATGTAATAGAGGAACGCGGGAGGCCATTCTAGTTTTACGTGTAACAATAGAGAAAGGAAAGAGCGCGTACATAGAATTTGTCGATTTAGAAAAAGCTTTTGACAATGTTAAATGGGACAAGATGTTAAATATACTTAAAAATGTAGGGATGAGATGCAAAGATAGAAGAGTGATACTTAGTTTGTATAAAGAACATCAGGCAGTTATACAGCTAGGGTTGCAACATAGAGAAGTAAATATTAAGGAGGGAGTCAGACAGGGATTCACACTGTCACCGCTACTTTTTAATCTATACATCGAAAACGCGATCAACATTATTAAAAGACAGTACGCCTGTAGGGATAGATATAGAGTGACAAAAGATTAGTATGCTTAGATTTGCAGATGATATAGCAGTATAAACATCTAGCAATGGAAGCGGTATTGACACAAGGGTATTGTATGAAAATAAATAAAAGTAAAACAAAAATATTGGTATGCAAGGGAAGAAAAAGTAGGGAATGAGCAAATGTAAAAATAAGAGAAGAAGTGGCTAATTTCAGGTATCTAGGAAGTCAAATAAGTTAGGACGGAAGGAGTAGTAGGGATATAAAGCAAAAGTGAATAAAGAATAAGAGAGATAAGTCAGTAGGACACCTTTTCAGGCATGAAGGTCTAATCAGAGACATACTAGAGACAGAAACGGTTCTTAAGAGGAATAGAGGTAGACCTAGATTAGATTACTGTTCGCAAATAGTTAAGGATGTGGGTTGTTCTAGTTTTAGAGAAATGCGAAGATTAGTTCAGGCTAGGAAGGAGTGGAGGTGCGTGTCCAGGCAGTCTTAGAACTGACGACCTACCCCTATTTAACCTAGTCTAACATATGTCATTTATTTATCCCAAACCAATAGCAAAATACAAATGTAAATCAAAATGATTGCTAACTCAATGCAATAAATCTTAACTTTCAACTGACCAAAACACCAAAAATATTTGCGGTTTGGAGTACTAATAATCGATAACATGATTTACTGTTTGTCTTTACATTATTAAAAAAGAAAGAATGGTAGATATATTGAAATTACATATATGCTGTGGAATAACTTTCTTCATATATTTGCGATTATTTATACACTAAATAGTGTTTTCTTGTACAAAAATTTAAAAGAAAGCCCGGCAGTTACATCAAATTTTACCTAAAAGCGACATTTGTAGCCTAGATTAGGCACTAACATCCTACTCGAATATTATACTCAAAAGAGAGAGAACACACAGACAATACACTACAATTGTATTTAGAAATCAGAAGAAAGGTTATTTAATAAGAAACCACTGACCCATAATTCTTAATCAATTTTGTATCGAATTCTACCTGCCGAAACAAGTAGGTAACTTTATCATTGTTATTGGCAATGCACAACCTAAACATTTGTAAATACACATTATTACATGGATAGCTGGCCTCCGAAAATTAATTTGGGGTTTTCCGTTTCACGCTGTGCAAAAGGTAGACGAGGTGAGGACAACATCTGTTACGTTCAGATTATTACACCTTGTTCAGGTGTAAAATGTATCTAAGCGATAACGGCCGGTACCTGAAAGGTGCTTTAAATTGTCAGGTATATATTGCTAATAAATAGATTTCAATGTAATCGGTTTATGTCGCTTCTTATTTTCCGTTTTAAAGACCTAAATAAAAATATTGACCTCTTCACATTTTTAAAAACTAACACCTGCTTAAGCATAAAATTTCAACGGTAGTACATGGAGAAAATGAAAAAGGAAAATTTACCATTAAAGCGATATTTGCAATTTATTCTACTAGCTTGTTGCTTCGTAAGCGAAAATAATAAAAATTATCAGTTGGACCCGAATTTGTAAGAATAAAATCCCAGCAGAAATAAATTTACTAGGTATTTTAGTTGATATTACAAATTAAATTGTATATTTAAGAAACTTGAAATAATTTTTAAAGAAATGTCAAAATTGAGATTATTACAAGTTACCTGATAAATTCTACTATTTCTACAACAAATGCAGTCATTTATAATCGAAAATTGTTGTTTTTGCATTGTCATAAAAATTTAATTTTCTCCGTGTAATGACAATCTATTTTGTGTCTAAACGATTTTCAGTTTTCTAATCGTTTTGTAGTATTTTTAGGGTTTTTAATAATTATTTTGCTAGAGATTAAATAAATATTTTTTATAGAATAGTTAAATAATTCGTAAAATACTGCACTACACATTACTGTCTAAACACTCCAGAATAAAACGCTCTTTTATTATACCTCGATGAAGCATTTTGTTACAAGGGAAACGTAGGTTTGATAAAATTCTAATAATCAAAACATAAAACCTTTTTCCCTAGAACGCTATTTTTTATTATGATAAGTAAAGATAGAATCAGGAAGTAATTTGTAATCAAAACATGTGTTATTCTATTAAATTCTGATTTTTCACACTTCATATAAACGTATGCATAAAAAACGAAGCTCTGGAAAAAGATTTCCTTCGGAAAAAAACCCTAAAAGCATGCACCCTAGGAAGGAAATTCTGGGAAAATTATCATCATCATAAGGTTGTCAATCCTAATCTTCGCATTTCCTTAAAACTAGAACATCCCACATCCTTAACTATTTGTGAACAGTAATCTAATCTAAGTCTACCTGTCCTACCTATCCTGGGCTAATTTTAATAAAATAACCTAAACATACATGTCGATATGGTGTTCTTATAATCGATATAAGAGATTTTGATCTTGAATCATTCATTAATGTGGAAACTGACAAATATTTTACCAAATTATTTATCTACTCTCTAACGTTTATTTGCCAATTAAAAGGTAAAATATGAAAATATTTTACGGAAATCGGGTGTCGAAGATTTTTCCGAGTATGTTATAAGTTTCTTCCACAAAATTAGACCCAAAAAGTATTTAATTACGTCTCCATGGGGGGAGGGACTGCCGACCTCATTATTTGATATTAATTTCAACTTGATACCTCTACAAGTTCCTGAGAGAACGGGTCTTGACAGGCCGACATTCAGACAGACAACAAAGTGATATTATAGTGGTTCCTTTTTTCCTTCTGAGGTACGGAACCCTAAAAAGACCTTCAAGATAAACAGAAAAGTGGATGAATCGCGAATTTATTTGCATCCAATAAAAATTTGTGAGGCGGTAAACACACGCATTCTCCAAAAACACAAAAATTTCAAACAGTAATTTAGACTGCAATAAAACGCTAAGGAATTACAGTTGTCTCCTTTCTTTATCACAGAGTAATTTCTTAATTCTTAGTCAAATAGTGTCATACTATAATGTGAACTTAGACATTAAAATTTTTTGTTGTGTGTTTTTGAAAACGGGTCTGCCCTGATGCCGACAACAACAATAAAGAAACGTGTCGCCAACAAAAGATCTGCCAGATGAGATATGCTCTGTTTCTATTTTATGATTTTATGGGGTATGCTTAGCACGTGCAAATCATAGACACTTCACTTAAGTTTATATGACCGGTTGACAGTAACCCGTCATATAAACATTTTCGCCGCCTACGGGCCACTAATAAAACCGAATTATTATCCAACTTCAACTTAATCAGCTAAAAAAAGGTTCGTTGAATCCCTTTGACTACACGTGAACGAAAAAGTTAACATTAAAAAAATATGTAGGTAATATATTGAAACAGAAGTTTAAAATTGTGAAGAGCCAAAATTTCTAATGTTTTATTTGCATGTTTCATAGTAAGATATTATTACTTCATCTCTAATCTTTTTTGGCTTATTTCCAGAGAAATAAAAAAAGAACTGTGTTATCTCGAGATAAAAATGTTCAGTCCCTCAGAGTCTCTGAAAGCGAGACTCAAGTCTCCGTCTCTCATCGAGTCTGTCTGAGAGGAACTGTCGAGAGACTGTCAAAAAAACTGTTTAGCGTCCCTGAACGAGAGACTCGGGTCGCTCATAGAGAGATTCTCATTTCGTATCCAGTCTCTGAACGAGAAACTCGAATCTGAATTAACAATTTTATCGAGTCTCTCATCTCTCATCTCTCATACAGAGACTATGAGAGATCCATAAAAACACCTAGGCAATAACTGAGAGACTGTGAAAGACTGTGAGTGACGCTTTCAGAGATGCTGAAAGACTCTGAGACTGAAATTTTTTGCCTAAAGATTGTTATTATCATCAGCTGATAATATTGGTTATTGTTGTGATTCACATTAAAATCGTTTGTAATACTTTAAGTTCTTTATTTCTATTCGATTAGGTTCAACTATTATATTGTTTTACTATTATTATCCTTTCAGACTATTTTGCCGCATGGCTTAAAACATTTTAATATTAGATATTTTTTATTCTTGGCAACATCGTCTATTGTTTTCAATGAAGGCTGAAGGCCTTTTGTATCTACGGATCTCTGGCCTGAAGCACAAAAAGCCCTTACATAGATCTGCCCCTGGTGCTTACTACCCCCAAACAAATTCCTTATTTACGCCCATAGGATAGGTACAATTGTCATACTTCGTTGCGCAGGTATTAATTGTATTAATGAACCGAGTGTGTGTAAGTGAAGCAGACATCGCAATGGAGAGACAGACGTTTATGTAACGACTAGCCTGTGTGTACACTGCACACGGAAACATCTAAATAACTTCTTATAATAACGAGACCCACAGCAGGTTATTTCCCCTAAGGACAAGAAGAAGAGGACTCGTGGGAGCGAGAGCGTACGGTTTCGCTTTGATTTACATTATCCTGAATTTTAACTGTATGCCGGATTAAGGATGCCAAGAGACAGATAAGTTTGCCTTAAAGTTTTATAGAAACGATCACTAAATGTAAGACAACGCGAAACTCCCAAGGCCCATCTCTTATTTACTGTCTAAGATAAACCGCTTATGCCTACACAAATCCTATTTTGCATTTGCTCTCGGTGGAATTAATAAAATACGATTTACCAAACAGACCACGGAACGACTAATTCGTAGATTCTATATTTCAAACATATCTGAATATATGTGTAAGGAGAAATTAGGATTTGTAGGTACTTCAAACGCTAATAGCTAAATTAAATTTTCGGGAAATATGATATCATAACAATTTCAGGACTATTCGTGTCACATGTTTAATTAGAAGAGTGCACTCTCTGGTTAATTTCGATTTCCCATTTATTGTTAATTCTTATCACCAAAAGTGAAAATTATCCTCAATTGTTCGCATTTCACTTTACATTATAAAGTAATTTTCCTTTTGGTTGTAAAAAATCTACTTGTACTTATTTTTTGTTTCATTTATTTAGTTCGAATTTCATTAAAGGAAAACAATAAGATATGTCATTCAATTCAGTGGTAAAGATTTGAAAAAAATCTGATTGGTAGATCGCGTAGAGCGAGGGCAGTAAACAGTAGATTTTGGATCTGATTAAGTTGGGCATTCGTGGCTTATACTATCATTCCATTTTCTGTTGATGAAAGTAGTAAAAAAGAAAAACATACTATCAATTGGTTCACCTATTTATGCATTTGTTTGTTTAAATTAAATCTGAAAAAAGCCGTTTGTTACAAATAGAAAGCATGTGTACACATACGTTACTGGACTCCAAATAGGGACATAAAATAAATACATATAGAACAGAAGACAGTCATTCATAAATAAAATTGTCAAGGCTCTCAAAGTATAATATAGCGAATAAAGAGGTCATAAAAAGTGGCAAGTCAGCAAACGTGGTGACGAGGCGGCTCTGATGGTATCTCAGCAGATTTTACCATATTTTTGAAAGAAGATCCGAGCCGAGCTATCGCAAGAAAACGAAGGAGATATATATATGTAAATGTGTAAGTACAATAAGAATAATATGAAGAGAAGAGTCGTAGGGCACGCCATCGAAGCGAGGTGGTTTGTTTGAAGCGGCTTCAAGAGAGACTATAATATAACCTCAACCTCAACCTCACCGACCGGCCGGCTAAACCGCATCAACAAAAGGCAGGATACGGCGAGTGGAATCCGTGAATGAATCTTTGGCGCCAGACTGTCCCATCCATTGTGCATAATACCTAAGAAGTGGGGTTCTTTATAACGTATAAGCATTTGTCACCGGGAATGGCGAGGCCCGAGACAGGAGTGCAACGCCAACACGACCGCTAAAAACTGGAGGAATGTCGTTTTCTTTTGAATTTATGACGCGCATGAAAGGAACCTGCGAAATCATTCACGAAACTACATACAGAAACGAAGACGGCCGTAGGTAGAAGATACCGGTGCGGGTGAGAATGCTGTCACCATAGCGACGGACGGTGTTACAGCATGCTGTGTTTGCGACAAACATTCAAGCACGATCTCGAAAATTGACACGTTCTTTCTTTGAAGTCTTCTCGATGACAATGCCGTTCAACGTGCCGACCGTTCATTCACGATCACTGAAATACGCCACTATAAAAACAATCCTAAATCTCTAGCGCCGACGATTATTTGAAAAAGGATTATTTCTGATCGACAGCGTTAGGACGATCGATGGTAGGGACAAGTTCTCATTTGTGATGGTTGTACCGACACCATCATTGAGAAGTATTTTCACGATTATTATATACCCAGGGGAGCAATTCTCATAATACGCACGTGGTAATTTTAAACTTTTAAGGTATAAATTACGTCCTATGGATGTGGCTGGAAAGTATTCAGGAAAGGCATCGAAATAATGTAGGTCTTCAACCAAGCGATTGATTGTTCCAATCTTCGAAATTATTGAATCCTAAAAATGTAATAATTATCGATATGCATTTTTAGACGATTACAGAAACCTAGTATCTTTTTTTGACAGTTTTAGCAAGCTTTTTTCTATTCTATTTATCATTTGAAAATATATTCCATTCATATAACCTCATTAGAACAATGAGAGAATTGTAACGATTAAATTTTTGATCCTTTATATCTCAAACAGAATTCTCACGCCGAAGCTTATGAAAATAGTAACCTCAAGTTTCACTTTGTTAATTATTCTCATTTAATAACATGATATTCACTGCCTGTCACCATTTACTAAATGGAAATTGTTACCTCGTACGTAGCCCAAAAAATATAGATCGAATGACATTACGTTACAACTAATCTCAAAAGCAATTAAGTTAGAGATACCCCTATAGATATAACTCCATTTTGCAACTTAAAATCAGCAAAGAAATAATCAACTATTTCATAAATAGATACCTAACCATTAATTTGCATGAACGATAAAATTCGTAATGCATTCCGGAGAGCGGCTTCTTTTTACGTTAATACCTGGTACAAAGAAAATTTTATTAGTTTAGTCACAGGTACGTATCGTCGTAGTTGTTAGTTTGTGAGATGGTAATAAGTATTCGGTTGTTTTTCTTCACCCATTCCTGACCACCAACAAAGATCGAATCCATCGCGTCGCATCTCCATCGGCCGAAGGTGGCGCGCGGTATCAGATTATCGAGGTGCACGTCAATCAAGCGGACAGCCGGCTCACAAAGGGCTTTGGAATGTGATCCGAGAATGCCGGTCGGTCTAAGTGACAAATGCGTGGCAAAAGAATGGATCCTCGTCTTAGGTGTTATACACAATGTATATATGAGTACCTACCGCTGACAGGACCGGAATAAGGTCGACCAACTTTCCTTCAACAACCAAGCACAAGTGCAAAATCGTTACCCACTTACCGGCACAATTGAATTAAAATTTAAAACTTTTTAGTCGCACTTTATAGGTGCATATTAGAAATATTTTTATCAGTATTCGGATAATTAACAAATAACTCTATCATTACCTTTATATCAAATAAAATCGAAAGATATTTGTCTTTAATAAGGCAGTTTATTTTCTGATCTTTCTTGACAAATTTTTGAAAATATATCTAATTCAATGTTTTGATGTTCTACGTCTATTAAAGAGATTAAATTTTTTTTTGCCCGTAAAGATTCCAGTTTTCACAGACGACCATTTGGAAGTATTGAGCTTTCAAAGCATGTATTATAGTCTAAGTTACAGTAAAATTTTTGAATTCATTTGATTTGCCCTCTTATCTGCAATCAATCCCAAATGGAAAATATTGGTCCCGATTTAAGGACCAGACAACATACAACTACCATAATTTAACATAATTTGAATTCTTACCATTGCACAGTGTTGAAGCCGTATGCTAGATCAGGTTCTTATCGTTTAGTGATCAAACGTTGTCAGTTGATGACACCAAATTCCAAGTAACCGAAGGTAATTTATAAAAGCGTGATACCAACTACCCTTTGCCGAGATAGTATATGTATATTTAAAGAAAAACGTATAAGCAGCTGCAATCTTAAGATCGTGGTCAAAAATTGTAGTTAAGTCCATTTTTGAAAACAACCACCTTATTGTTTATTACTTTAATTTAGTTCATTCATAATGAAAAGAATTGAGATGTTCTGCGAATGCTTGTTTGCTAATTTTTTAAAAATTGATTTATAGAAGCAAACTTTCTCATACTGTACTTATAATTTCTTGATACAAATAAATTATTACATAAATACTTGCAGTCAAAGAAACACACAAATCAGCCAACATTTTCTACCTAATTTTACTATACCGCAAATTAACCATAGGGTGTGTTCCGAAATGTAACCCAGCATACTGGTCAGTGCTGATAACGTCATGAATCGACGCCATATTGTACTGGTGTGCCACCATATTGTACTGGTGAAACAAGTGTGTCGTAACAGTATATCAAATGGGCGTGTGTGCTTCAGAGTTTGGACAATTTTTTATTGTAATAAACGTTAATAACTTTTGGAGCAAAATTGTTGTAAACGAACACAAACACTATTCTCAATATGGCGTCAATTAGACGTCAACGCACTGGCCAGTATATTTCGGAACGAATCAACAGTATGGCGTCGATTCACGACGTCATCAGCACTGGCTAGTGTACCGGGTTATATTTCGGAACACACCCATAATAATGATCAGTAACGTCATAGATGAAATCAGTAGATTTACTGAAAAATCAGCTCTGCCTATAAGAATGAATGCCCAGAATGTCTTATTATCATAGGAGATACCTGCACCGATTTCCATCACAAGCACATCTATACCAAATAATTAGTTCATTAACATATTAGCACGTTATGTATGATTTATACAGACCATGTCCCAGTCTCTCTATAATTTTATAGTATCTATATTGATCTGAAATACTGTAGTTCTTAAAGATTTTGCAAAAAACTAAGTGCATATTATGAAAAAGCAGTTTTTTTGACGAAACAGAATCTTAATAGGAACTCGTTCTTCGCACTGGGATAAAGTAAAATGTTTTCGTTGAGCTAGACAAGCATTGTTCAAGTAATGTTCACTCCACGTGAGCTAGCACCTACATATAAGCGCGCTTATCAACAGGATACGATCGACGGCATGTTGGAGGAAGGTTAAAATGATTAATGGGAGCATTAGCAGCTAATTCAGTTGTCTATCGAATACAAAAGCTTCAGTTTCCTTTCTACAGGGAAACTTACGCCTTGGACCATTATGAACTTCTACTTCTAGTCTTATAAATTGATGGATGAAGAAAATTGCTTTTTTTTAAAGCAAACATATCTTGAAAAGGTTCGTAGAAACAAACATTAATAACATAATAAGTCATATAATCATTTCAGTAAGCAATACAAATTAAATGAGAAGTAGGTTTAAAGCTTTCCCTTTAGAATACTTTTAAAAATATACCTAAACTGTAAAAATCCGCAAATTGTACTTTTGTTATTTCCTAAAAATTTACTCCTTTTAGTATTCAACTATCAACTAAAATTTCGGCTTTGTATTTAATACTACTTATGGGAAAATCCAACTGGTGTACTGAATAGATTTAAATATATGTATGTCTAGCACTTTCTAATATTATTTTTACCAGACAAAAGTTAATACGCCAAAGTACAAAATAAATGCAAGACATCAAGTCAATGGAATAGCTGAAATATAAATATTAACAATGATATTAACACTTTTTAGTTATATTAACAATATAATAAAGATTAGATTTGTGGCGCCCTACAAAGAACTGTCGCCCACATTTCACTATAGAGATTGCTGTCTCTGATACTAATCCAATTCCATTCGCTTGTAAGTGCGAAGGATTAACGTACGCGTATGTAATACTTATAGTCTGAGTCAAAATATCAGAACAAGACTTATGAACACATATGCATGGTGAATGGAGAAATAAAAGTAGGGAACTGTAGATTCTAGATAGATATGAGGACACCGACATATCTAGAGGGGTTACCGCTATAGTTGGATTTCATTAATATAGCGATTCCTACTTTGCATTTCACTCACTGCGGCGCCTAAAAGCTCGGGAAAGATACGCTCAATCAGCGCATGGTGGCCAAAACCATTGTACCAGTTTCTCCTCAGAGATGAGCGAGACCCCTAGAAATCCCTGGTGCGAGTGGGACTATCTAATCCTTAGTAGACTTAGAGAACTTAGTACATCAGCATGAGAGGATCCAATCTCAGACCTGGGGCCTTCGGGTTTCTCCAAAACTGGTTGGATACTTAAGGGACGAATCCCCTTCCCAGGTACTTGCACTTCGGCACTGATGTGTTATCTCCAGTTCATGGGATCACCACTGTCCGCTGACCCTTGACACTCATGTCGACTGGGCAAGACAAACTGATTTAACTGCATGTTCCTTATTAACGGCAGACAAAACTCCCTGTATTCAATGAAGAGGTTATATAAAGGCGTTATAATTGCATGCTTTTCGTTAGCGTCCTGCAAATATGTCCTTCATAATAAAAGTAATAAAACTCTTACAGTATCAAACACCACTTTGTATAAACACATGGGAATATGTTCAATAATCCTTGAAGCCTTGTATGTTCCTGTTTTCACCTAACATACGTCCTGGTCACCTTATATTTTATTAAAGGAACATGATGGTGTATGCGCATACAATGCTATATCAGTGCAATAATTTAAATTTGTTTTTATACGACATTATTACTTATGAGATAGTTCGTCCTAATGCCCAAAAAGCGTTTAAAAATTATTTGATAGATGATTTGAGTAGCTTGCGCTTAGAATATATTTAAAGCGCTGATGCTTAAGAATTTCACCTTTATATTTATTGCGAACATTGGCAGAAGGGCAGTGCATTAAATGACGAGCAGTATGAATTTTCGCTTGGACTATACCTATGTACAGGGTCAACAGCATGAAGCTGGGCAGTGTTGTATAGTGGGCGCTTTGGAGATGTCTTTCATTACTCACTGTACGCGTTGGCGCCGACCTCTTGGTGCACAGTTATATCCGTTGGCGTTTTTCTGCATACATCCGACGGCATTATACTCCTTGCATCGTGCTCTTTATACACGAACAGTTGGCACTTATCAATCGATGTACGTATTAACGGAGCCTTCTTGTTCGTTTTCGGAAGTCATTCTTGTTGCAATGCTGATTCCTACGCAATACGCACCATCGTTTCGAAGCACAGTATTATCAAAACGAAAGTAAGGCAGAATACAAGACCATACCCTGAGAGAATTTTTTAATTTTATTAATTATTGATAAAGAACCGCTGATTAATCAGTAAACTGCTATAAAGGTGGACAAGACCACTGTTTTGTTTTTTTACGAGAGCCTATAGTGGAGTACTCACACAAGACATTGAGGGTTAAGTAATATTTGATCATCATCATCAGTCCTAAGACTCTTTCCTGTCTTGAGCTAGCCTTCTAATTCTCTAAAACTAGAACATGTCACATCCTTAATTATTTGTGAACAGTAATCTAATCTAGATCTACCTCCACTTCTGTTAACTCTTGTTTATGCTTGTAACAGGTATCTAACTATCTCCTCATGCCTGACAAGATGTCGTACCAACCTACATCGCTTATTTCTTTTTGACTTTCATAGCGTCCTTTGTTCTCCTACTCTTTCTAATGCCTTCTCATTTCTGGCATTCTCTGTCCACAGTATTCTTATCTTTCGCATGTAACACCTCTTTTTGAACGATTCTAACCTTTCTTTTCACCTGTACAGAGCCGTGTTCCAGAGATACACCTTTAACAATCTTTTTCGAATTTCGAAGGCGATTCGACTCTGCGCTATCCTTTGTTTTATATCTCTACTGCTCCTTCCATCCTGAATTATCTTACTTCCTAATAGATATCGAAAATCAGATATTTCATAGGCCAATAAATTTCATAATGCTTTTCGTAGAACTTTACACAATTCTGTTTAATTTTGAGACCGTGTTGTAGAATCGATATCTAGTAATCCTAACATTTTACTGTCCCAATTATCCTTTGGATCATAGTGGAATTGGTCTAATACAAGTTTGAGTATCACTGATTATGAGACGGTCATCAAAAGCAAATATTCATTCCTTAACAATCAACTTTAACTTCGTTGGAGCCGCTAACTGAGGTTAGTTTGAGTCACTCCATACCCTTCAATGAGTACTAGAGAGTAAACAGTAATGACCCATATTGCTTTCTCTTTTTCTTCTCCCTTCCACTCCCATATCAAGCCCCCTCATCCCGTAGGCGAGCGAAGCCTTTCCGCAACTTAAATAATACTTATGAAAATTTTCGTTCGCAATACTATTAGGTTTGGCTGTGGAAGAGGGGACTCACCACGAAATGGAAAGGATAAGAAAAGGAAAGAACCATCTCACTCGCACTCGCAGGATCAATGAGGAGCTCCTTGGCTATACCTGAGGAGAACTCGGGAGTCAAAA